>NW_027512714.1:300000-397298 GCF_048772815.1 Callospermophilus lateralis
AGAAAGAATTAAGTAGAGTTCAATAGAACCAGGTATAATATCTGTACACATGACTTCATGAAAGGGGACACTTAAAGAAATCATAAGGCCTAAGGAGAGATCAGGATTAGGGGGGCTTGTAGGAAGAGCTGAAAAAAAACAAAAGCATGCAATGGGCAGAAAATGTGGAATAAAAGGCCTCACAGGTGGTAAACTGATCCATCTCTCCCTGGTAGTTCAACTGTATGAATAACAGAGAGGCCGGCTAAGTGGGAAAGTACTTGGAAACTCTATTCATACAGACAACAGAAAGTGCCACCAGAGTGAAAAAAATAAACCTAGTAAGGCAGATTAGCCCCATCCCCTTGGTGTTTTATGCCAGCTATCTTTCTTACTGTGCCTCTGTTCATCTATACTGATACGTGTTAGGTCCAAAGGCAGTGACAAACATTGTTACATGTATTGATGAATCCTGCCAATTCCACAAAGCACAGCCATTTTACTTAGTGTTCTCAATACCTTCTTTTCGACTCTCATCTCGTTTGAAGAAACACTTTCAGTGGAAAGAAGTTCTCCCTAAGCCACATGTGTCCTTAAGTAAACTATGAATTGAGTGCTATTTCAAGGTGTTTGGGCTGATTCCTCCACATGGCCCGTAAAACCTAGAAAAGTGTCATGCACCAGCAGGCAGTACATCTTCACTGAGTCCTGTTCTTTGCACACCAGGGTCATCTTATTGTCCATTTAATGGTCAGAAAAACAGTGTTACAGTGAGTATCCTTCTTAGTAGTAGGACTAAAGTGTTTTGGACTCGCATGTTCAGATACGGAAAAGGCTCAGGGAAGTCCACTTGAAAGCTGGTCATTCGATACAGGTGCTGGAGAGGAAAACAAGCGACTCTCATTTGGCAACTTTTAAACAGTGATACAGCTCTGGCCGTGTAAGTGTAAATAACAACAGGTCTAATCATGCATGGTGGCCTATGAGCTGGGAACTTGCATGCTTACAAAACCAGTGATTACTTGTGCATCTTCTCCTTCGAACCTCATATGTGACTCATCAACAAGTCAAGTGTAACTTGGGAGGAAACAATATGTTGGGATGTCCTTTTTGTACATCAAGCCATGACCTCTTTGTCTTAACATCAACAATATAATTCATGTTCAGGAGTTACATCCATTTCAGAGTGTCATATCCATCCTTCTCTTGGCTATATATTTATAAGGTCCAGCCAGCTTCCTTAGATGTTTTTAAGCCCATAAAAGTCCAAAAAAAAAAATCTGAAAGAAGAGTTTCAAGAATTTTCAACAAATACTAGTCTAGAAATGCTGACATGAAAACCAACTAAAGTTTTCAACTCCTTCTTTTTAGGAACCTTAGCTGTGCCGTGCTTTTCAAAAATGACTTGTCATAACTGATTTGTGCCCATGTTGGCAACTCTTCTGAAATTACTTTGAAAGTAGACTAATGTGAGAGTTTCTCTTTAGAGAAAATTCAAATTACTTGCGTAGGAAGTGGCAGCAGGTCTGGGGATGTTGTATCAGCTCACTGGCAGTGACCTTGCCTAGCTTGGGGCTGGCCTGCCATGGATTTTCACCCCAAACACTTGCAAGAAAAAAAAAAAGACGGAAGGGAGAGAGAAAGTTGGAAGGGAGGGAGGCAAAGTTGGAGGGATGGAGGTAGGTAGAAAAGAAGGAAGAAGAAAAGGAGAAAAACCAGGAAGGGAGGAAGAAAGCAAGGAAGGAGGAAATAGGGAGAGTACAAGGGCAGGGAAAGGACTGAGTCACTAAAACAAAAGGCCAAAAAAAAACCAAAAAATAAAATAAAATAAAATAAAACAAAAGGCAAGCAACACAAAGACCAATATAGGCCATGAAAGCTGTTTGAACAGTTTAGACAGCTTTAGAATTTGAGTGACAACAAAATGATGTTATGATGACTGGATGGAATCTTCCTACTAAGCCCCGCCTTGGCCTGGCCTAAACCAAATCAAGGGGTGGGTGGCATGGAGAGGAATTCTCTCTGGCTGGAGTGGGAGGGACCTAAACCTGTGGCACTTGAGGATGCACTGGGTAGGGAAGGGGACAAGACTCCCCTGATGGGCAGTTGAGCACAACAAGGCTCCTGGGAGCCCTTGATCATGGCTCCCACCGCCATACGCCCACCACCCGCCATACGCTCACACCCTGAAGGGGATCGCAGTGGTCTGCTCCGTTGCCTGGTGCAGGTTGGAGTTCCTGACCAAACACCTGAGTGTCCACAGCCTGCGTTGGCCTGCCTGGGCAGGCTGTGGTTGTGGTGGCAAGAGCCAAAGCCGTCTTGGTGTGATGGAGGAGCCAAGGGCTGCCTCTCAGCCATACTAGTGAGTGGTTCTGGAAGAAGCACCAAGGGTTGTGGCAGCATTGTCCGAAGACATGAAGCCAGGCCATCTTCCTTATGGCTTTCCTTGGGAGTTGGTGATGTGTACAGCTCTTAGATTTTTGGCTGTTCTCTCACTTTTCTGGAGATGTTCTCAGTCGGTTAGTAGCAGGCTTTACGTGGGAAGAGAAAAAAAGCTGGCTCTAAATCTTGCGGGACTTATTGAAAAAAAGTGTGGACTTCTTGAAAAAGTGAGCCTTGTTGAAAAAAAACATGAAGGCTTAGCCTCATCTTTAAAGGATTGCAGGTTTGAGAAGGGTTCAAGGGAAGCACAACATCTGGAGGCAACCTACGAAAAGCTGCATTGGTCCGAATCCAGCCATGGCGTTGAAATGCTCTTTCTAGAAGAAGAGCTCAAAGCACAGAAGGCTAAACATGGTCAACAGGATGAAACGATGGCGCATCTATCAAGAAGGATACGGTCCCTCCAAGGTGAATCTGAAACCCTCAGATCACAAATAGCTGAAGCTAAAACAAACTGGAGACTCTTTCAAGTGAATGAGGAAGAACTGAAGCTGGCAATCAAAGAGGTGCCTTGTTTCCAGTTGACCCAAGGAGTCAGTTCATGAGAAGAGGTGCTTTTTTTTCCTCCACCTCTCCGAGGAAACTTGTATGGGAACCTGGAGATTATTTTCCACCTGGCCCGCCACCCACTCCATTTCCAATGCGAAGTGTCTTTGCAGGGAGAGGGTTTTCCTCTCAATCTTCCCCCAAGAGCTGGAATTCAGCCCTCTACACCTGCATTCTGAAAGTACAAGTGAGTTCCCTGAAGGGTTCCTTCCACCTGCCAATGAGCCTGTTACTCAACATCCAGAACCAATCAAGAAACCTCATACTGTTGCTCTCTCTTCAAATGTAATTTGACTTTTCTCTCATTTTTAGTTTTTAAGTAACTGCTTTTACTTCAGTAATTGACTATACTTTGGCTCCAATTGAATCTCAATGAAACTATAATTCTTAAGATAGTATTTTGTAAATAAAGATGGTTTACATAGGAAGTTTATGAGTAAATTATTCCTATTTTGTTTTATTCCAGAGTACAGCATTTAATCTGATGAAGCCACTATTACATAAACAAGAATGGGAGTTCTAGGTACTTGTAATCTAGCTGATGGAAACATATTTGAAACTCCCAACAAAGAAGTGTATTTAGTATGACTGTAGCAAATGTGAAGTGACTTTAGGCTTAATGAAAAATTGTCACTGATTTTCAGACTGGTTGGGCATATCAGCTAGTTTCTCCATATCAGAATAACTAGAGCATGGGAGGACTAAAGGAGAGAACACAACTAAACATGTCACGGAAACAGGAGATCTCAACTACAAAGAAAAATGAAGACCTCTTTTTTATATTCGTTGCTGAAAACATTACATAGCTCTTGAGATATCATATTTCCTACATTAGATTCAAGTGAGCTATGAACTCCCATTTTTACCCCATATACAGGTTGCACAATCACATTGTTTACACATCCACATTTTTACAAAATGCCATATTAGTAACTGTTGTATTCTGCTACCTTTTCTATCCTCTACTATCCCCCCTCTCCTGCCCTCCCATCTTCTCTCTCTATCCCATCTGCTGTAATTTAACGTTTGGGAATTGGAAACCACACTTTAAACTCACTCTGCTCCCCTATTTCCCTTCTGTCAAATTACTCATCATCTTCTTCTATTTCTCCTCCTCCTCCTCCTCTTCCTCCTCCTCCTTATACCTTTAATTCATTCATCATACGCTCATGCATTGGTTCATTCATTCCTTTCACCTATGGTGTTGGGGATCCAACTCAAGACCTTTGAAAGTGCACAGCCAGCACTCTAGTGCTCAGCCAAAACCCCAGCACCTGTCTTTTTGATTTTATGACTCTTTATATGAAATTCAGAATTGCATTCTGCTATGGTTCACTGATATGTGGATTGACTCAGTCCTTGTTTTCTGGGAGACTTTAGGAAAATATATATGAATTATTAGGAGATTGAAATGAAAAAACAAAGAGGAAATTCCCCAATTTCTTATTCTTAGATTCCATACTCTGACTCTGCCTACCTACTATAAAAACTTTTAAACTCTTAATCCCCATTTCTATATCATTGCCAACAAGTGAACATTCACTGCCCTACAACAAACCAGAAAACTCACATTGAACAATGTTTCCCCCAGTAGAGACCAAGACACAATACTTATTAAAAAAATACCCTAGTTATGATTTAGTAGTTAAAGCTTTATTTGAGTGTTAAATGTGCTCTAATTACGTGTTTGTGTGTGTGTGTGTGTGTGTGTGTGTGTGTGTGTGTGTGTGTGCTCTTGTGTAAAACATGCACTGAGGAGTAAAATAAATGCAGGATTGCAACAGCCTTCTTAAAAGTAAGAAGCAGCTTTATCACATTTGAAGCCCAGTGAAGAATCTGCCTGATACTTGACCTACAATTAATTGAAATGTGAAAAATTCAGGCCTAGAAAAACAAAGCCAACATACATAATAAATCTAATCAGTCTGTCTCACCTGTTTTCAAATCAGTCCTTTAAATAAACCTAAATTGCCAGCATAAAACATCAGTTGCTCTAAACGAGTGGACGGATGTCCCCTGCCATGGGCTGTGTAAAATACATGGAGGATCCCGCCCTGATTGGTATGTAGAATGACTTCTGCCTGAACTACTACTGGAGAATAGTTGCTGATATACTGCGGTTCTTATACCAGTAAACTGGAATGAAGGTAATTTCAGGCTGCAAAGGAATAAATTGATTTTACTAACTGGTTTTTGGAAAACACTGCCATGAAAAATTATCAATATGTTCATAAAGGCATCTACATGTCTCTCCACAGGGGTTTTACTTAATGGGGGAGGGGGTGAGGTCTGGATATAACTTAACTGTCCATTAGTAGGTAGAACAATATAATGGGAATCACAGTGCCTATACCGGTTTGAACTCAATCTAGGTAACATGGATTCATCTCTGTGTAATAGGCCTGCTTCTGAAAAACACAAAGTCGGGCTCCAAAAGCAGAACGATATTTTCAGAATACCATGTTATGTTTGTAAATAGATAGACAGATAGATATACAGAAATCAAAAATCTGAAAACGGTCTGCAAGTGCACATTTCAATAACTTACAATGTCAGTAGTGGGGGATCAATAGCAGATCAAGAAGACTGTATCTGCATGCGAAATGGTTCAATTTTCAAACAGTTTTTTAAAGGACAATGGACAAAAAATTCAAAGGGTTACAGTAAGTGTTGAGGAGTGACTTGGTAAAAGGAGCACAGAGGTGAGAAAGAATTAAGTAGAGTTCAATAGAACCAGGTATAATATCTGTACACATGACTTCATGAAAGGGGACACTTAAAGAAATCATAAGGCCTAAGGAGAGATCAGGATTAGGGGGGCTTGTAGGAAGAGCTGAAAAAAAACAAAAGCATGCAATGGGCAGAAAATGTGGAATAAAAGGCCTCACAGGTGGTAAACTGATCCATCTCTCCCTGGTAGTTCAACTGTATGAATAAAAGAGAGGCCGGCTAAGTGGGAAAGTACTTGGAAACTCTATTCATACAGACAACAGAAAGTGCCACCAGAGTGAAAAAAGTAAACCTAGTAAGGCAGATTAGCCCCATCCCCTTGGTGTTTTATGCCAGCTATCTTTCTTAGTGTGCCTCTGTTCATCTACACTGATACGTGTTAGGTCCAAAGGCAGTGACAAACATTGTTACATGTATTGATGAATCCTGCCAATTCCACAAAGCACAGCCATTTTACTTAGTGTTCTCAATACCTTCTTTTCGACTCTCATCTCGTTTGAAGAAACACTTTCAGAGGAAAGAAGTTCTCCCTAAGCCACATGTGTCCTTAAGTAAACTATGAATTGAGTGCTATTTCAAGGTGTTTGGGCTGATTCCTCCACATGGCCTGTAAAACCTAGAAAAGTGTCATGCACCAGCAAGCAGTACATCTTCACTGAGTCCTGTTCTTTGCACACCAGGGTCATCTTATTGTCCATTTAATGTTCAGAAAAACAGTGTTACAGTGAGTATCCTTCTTAGTAGTAGGACTAAAGTGTTTTGGACTTGCATGTTCAGATACTGAAAAGGCTCAGGGAAGTCCATTTGAAAGCTGGTCATTCGATACAGGTGCTGGACAGGAAAACAAGCGACTCTCATTTGGCAACTTTTAAACAGTGATACAGCTCTGGCCGTGTAAGTGTAAATAACAACAGCTCTAATCATGCATGGTGGCTTATGAGCTTGGAACTTGCATGCTTACAAAACCAGTGATTACTTGTGCATCTTCTCCTTCGAACCTCATATGTGACTCATCAACAAGTCAAGTGTAACTTGGGTGGAAAACAATATGTTAGGATGTCCTTTTTGTACATCAAGCCATGACTTCTTTGTCTTAACATCCACAATATAATTCATGTTCAGGAGTTACATCCATTTCAGAGTGTCATATCCATCTTTCTCTTGGCTATATATTTATAAGATCCAGCCAGCTTCCTTAGATGTTTTTAAGCCCATGAAAAGTCCAAAAAAAAAAATCTGAAAGAAGAGTTTCAAGAATTTTCAACAAATACTAGTCTAGAAATGCTGACATGAAAACCAACTAAAGTTTTCAACTCCTTCTTTTTAGGAACCTTAGCTGTGCCGTGCTTTTCAAAAATGACTTGTCATAACTGATTTGTGCCCATGTTGGCAACTCTT
This sequence comes from Callospermophilus lateralis, assembly GCF_048772815.1. Taxonomy (NCBI): domain Eukaryota; kingdom Metazoa; phylum Chordata; class Mammalia; order Rodentia; family Sciuridae; genus Callospermophilus; species Callospermophilus lateralis. The sequence continues at coordinate 307,096 of NW_027512714.1, forward strand.
CTGAAATTACTTTGAAAGTAGACTAATGTGAGAGTTTCTCTTTAGAGAAAATTCAAATTACTTGCGTAGGAAGTGGCAGCAGGTCTGGGGATGTTGTAGCAGCTCACTGGCAGTGACCTTGCCTAGCTTGGGGCTGGCCTGCCATGGATTTTCACCCCAAACACTTGCAAGAAAAAAAAAAAGACGGAAGAGAGAGAGAAAGTTGGAAGGGAGGGAGGCAAAGTTGGAGGGATGGAGGGAGGTAGAAAAGAAGGAAGAAGAAAAGGAGAAAAACCAGGAAGGGAGGAAGAAAGCAAGGAAGGAGGAAATAGGGAGAGTACAAGGGCAGGGAAAGGACTGAGTCACTAAAACAAAAGGCCAAAAAAAAACCAAAAATAAAGTAAAACAAAATAAAACAAACGGCAAGCAACACAAAGACCAATATAGGCCATGAAAGCTGTTTGAACAGTTTAGACAGCTTTAGAATTTGAGTGACAACAAAATGAATGTTATGATGACTGGATGGAATCTTCCTACTAAGCCCCGCCTTGGCCTGGCCTAAACCAAATCAAGGGGTGGGTGGCATGGAGAGGAATTCTCTCTGGCTGGAGTGGGAGGGACCTAAACCTGTGGCACTTGAGGATGCACTGGGTAGGGAAGGGGACAAGACTCCCCTGATGGGCAGTTGAGCACAACAAGGCTCCTGGGAGCCCTTGATCATGGCTCCCACCGCCATACGCCCACCACCCGCCATACGCTCACACCCTGAAGGGGATCGCAGTGGTCTGCTCCGTTGCCTGGTGCAGGTTGGAGTTCCTGACCAAACACCTGAGTGTCCACAGCCTGCGTTGGCCTGCCTGGGCAGGCTGTGGTTGTGGTGGCAAGAGCCAAAGCCGTCTTGGTGTGATGGAGGAGCCAAGGGCTGCCTCTCAGCCATACTAGTGAGTGGTTCTGGAAGAAGCACCAAGGGTTGTGGCAGCATTGTCCGAAGACATGAAGCCAGGCCATCTTCCTTATGGCTTTCCTTGGGAGTTGGTGATGTGTACAGCTCTTAGATTTTTGGCTGTTCTCTCACTTTTCTGGAGATGTTCTCAGTCGGTTAGTAGCAGGCTTTACGTTGGAAGAGAAAAAAAGCTGGCTCTAAATCTTGCGGGACTTATTGAAAAAAAGTGTGGACTTCTTGAAAAAGTGAGCCTTGTTGAAAAAAAACATGAAGGCTTAGCCTCATCTTTAAAGGATTGCAGGTTTGAGAAGGGTTCAAGGGAAGCACAACATCTGGAGGCAACCTACGAAAAGCTGCATTGGTCCGAATCCAGCCATGGCATTGAAATGCTCTTTCTAGAAGAAGAGCTCAAAGCACAGAAGGCTAAACATGGTCAACAGGATGAAACGATGGCGCATCTATCAAGAAGGATACGGTCCCTCCAAGGTGAATCTGAAACCCTCAGATCACAAATAGCTGAAGCTAAAACAAACTGGAGACTCTTTCAAGTGAATGAGGAAGAACTGAAGCTGGCAATCAAAGAGGTGCCTTGTTTCCAGTTGACCCAAGGAGTCAGTTCATGAGAAGAGGTCCTTTTTTTTCCTCCACCTCTCCGAGGAAACTTGTATGGGAACCTGGAGATTATTTTCCACCTGGCCCGCCACCCACTCCATTTCCAATGCGAAGTGTCTTTGCAGGGAGAGGGTTTTCCTCTCAATCTTCCCCCAAGAGCTGGAATTCAGCCCTCTACACCTGCATTATGAAAGTACAAGTGAGTTCCCTGAAGGGTTCCTTCCACCTGCCAATGACCCTGTTACTCAACATCCCGAACCAATCAAGAAACCTCATACTGTTGCTCTCTCTTCAAATGTAATTTGACTTTTCTCTCATTTTTAGTTTTTAAGTAACTGCTTTTACTTCAGTAATTGACTATACTTTGGCTCCAATTGAATCTCAATGAAACTATAATTCTTAAGATAGTATTTTGTAAATAAAGATGGTTTACATAGGAAGTTTATGAGTAAATTATTCCTATTTTGTTTTATTCCAGAGTACAGCATTTAATCTGATGAAGCCACTATTACATAAACAAGAATGGGAGTTCTAGGTACTTGTAATCTAGCTGATGGAAACATATTTGAAACTCCCAACAAAGAAGTGTATTTAGTATGACTGTAGCAAATGTGAAGTGACTTTAGGCTTAATGAAAAATTGTCACTGATTTTCAGACTGGTTGGGCATATCAGCTAGTTTCTCCATATCAGAATAACTAGAGCATGGGAGGACTAAAGGAGAGAACACAACTAAACATGTCACGGAAACAGGAGATCTCAACTACAAAGAAAAATGAAGACCTCTTTTTTATATTCGTTGCTGAAAACATTACATAGCTCTTGAGATATCATATTTCCTACATTAGATTCAAGTGAGCTATGAACTCCCATTTTTACCCCATATACAGGTTGCACAATCACATTGTTTACACATCCACATTTTTACAAAATGCCATATTAGTAACTGTTGTATTCTGCTACCTTTTCTATCCTCTACTATCCCCCCTCTCCTGCCCTCCCATCTTCTCTCTCTATCCCATCTGCTGTAATTTAACGTTTGGGAATTGGAAACCACACTTTAAACTCACTCTGCTCCCCTATTTCCCTTCTGTCAAATTACTCATCATCTTCTTCTATTTCTCCTCCTCCTCCTCCTCTTCCTCCTCCTCCTTATACCTTTAATTCATTCATCATACGCTCATGCATTGGTTCATTCATTCCTTTCACCTATGGTGTTGGGGATCCAACTCAAGACCTTTGAAAGTGCACAGCCAGCACTCTAGTGCTCAGCCAAAACCCCAGCACCTGTCTTTTTGATTTTATGACTCTTTATATGAAATTCAGAATTGCATTCTGCTATGGTTCACTGATATGTGGATTGACTCAGTCCTTGTTTTCTGGGAGACTTTAGGAAAATATATATGAATTATTAGGAGATTGAAATGAAAAAACAAAGAGGAAATTCCCCAATTTCTTATTCTTAGATTCCATACTCTGACTCTGTTTACCTACCATAAAAACTTTTAAACTCTTAATCCCCATTTCTATATCATTGCCAACAAGTGAACATTCACTGCCCTACAACAAACCAGAAAACTCACATTGAACAATGTTTCCCCAGTAGAGACCAAGACACAATACTTATTAAAAAAATACCCTAGTTATGATTTAGTAGTTAAAGCTTTATTTGAGTGTTAAATGTGCTCTAATTATGTGTTTGTGTGTGTGTGTGTGTGTGTGTGTGTGTGTGTGTGCTCTTGTGTAAAACATGCACTGAGGAGTAAAATAAATGCAGGATTGCAACAGCCTTCTTAAAAGTAAGAAGCAGCTTTATCACATTTGAAGCCCAGTGAAGAATCTGCCTGATACTTGACCTACAATTAATTGAAATGTGAAAAATTCAGGCCTAGAAAAACAAAGCCAACATACATAATAAATCTAATCAGTCTGTCTCACCTGTTTTCAAATCAGTCCTTTAAATAAACCTAAATTGCCAGCATAAAACATCAGTTGCTCTAAACGAGTGGACGGATGTCCCCTGCCATGGGCTGTGTAAAATACATCGAGGATCCCGCCCTGATTGGTATCTAGAATGACTTCTGCCTGAACTACTACTGGAGAATAGTTGCTGATATACTGCGGTTCTTATACCAGTAAACTGGAATGAAGGTAATTTCAGGCTGCAAAGGAATAAATTGATTTTACTAACTGGTTTTTGGAAAACACTGCCATGAAAAATTATCAATATGTTCATAAAGGCATCTACATGTATCTCCACAGGGGTTTTACTTAATGGGGGAGGGGGTGAGGTCTGGATATAACTTAACTGTCCATTAGTAGGTAGAACAATATAATGGGAATCACAGTGCCCATACCGGTTTGAACTCAATCTAGGTAACATGGATTCATCTCTGTGTAATAGGCCTGCTTCTGAAAAACACAAAGTCGGGCTCCAAAAGCAGAACGATATTTTCAGAATACCATGTTATGTTTGTAAATAGATAGACAGATAGATATACAGAAATCAAAAATCTGAAAACGGTCTGCAAGTGCACATTTCAATAACTTACAATGTCAGTAGTGGGGGATCAATAGCAGATCAAGAAGACTGTATCTGCATGCGAAATGGTTCAATTTTCAAAGAGTTTTTTAAAGGACAATGGACAAAAAATTCAAAGGGTTACAGTAAGTGTTGAGGAGTGACTTGGTAAAAGGAGCACAGAGGTGAGAAAGAATTAAGTAGAGTTCAATAGAACCAGGTATACTATCTGTACACATGACTTCATGAATGGGCACACTTAAAGAAATCATAAGGCCTAAGGAGAGATCAGGATTACTGGGGCTTGTAGGAAGAGCTGAAAAAAAACAAAAGCATGCAATGGGCAGAAAATGTGGAATAAAAGGCCTCACAGGTGGTAAACTGATCCATCTCTCCCTGGTAGTTCAACTGTATGAATAACAGAGAGGCCGGCTAAGTGGGAAAGTACTTGGAAACTCTATTCATACAGACAACAGAAAGTGCCACCAGAGTGAAAAAAATAAACCTAGTAAGGCAGCTTAGCCCCATCCCCTTGGTGTTTTATGCCAGCTATCTTTCTTACTGTGCCTCTGTTCATCTACACTGGTACGTGTTAGGTCCAAAGGCAGTGACAAACATTGTTACATGTATTGATGAATCCTGCCAATTCCACAAAGCACAGCCATTTTACTTAGTGTTCTCAATACCTTCTTTTCGACTCTCATCTCGTTTGAAGAAACACTTTCAGAGGAAAGAAGTTCTCCCTAAGCCACATGTGTCCTTAAGTAAACTATGAATTGAGTGCTATTTCAAGGTGTTTGGGCTGATTCCTCCACATGGCCCGTAAAACCTAGAAAAGTGTCATGCACCAGCAGGCAGTACATCTTCACTGAGTCCTGTTCTTTGCACACCAGGGTCATCTTATTGTCCATTTAATGGTCAGAAAAACAGTGTTACAGTGAGTATCCTTCTTAGTAGTAGGACTAAAGTGTTTTGGACTCGCATGTTCAGATACGGAAAAGGCTCAGGGAAGTCCACTTGAAAGCTGGTCATTCGATACAGGTGCTGGAGAGGAAAACAAGCGACTCTCATTTGGCAACTTTTAAACAGTGATACAGCTCTGGCCGGGTAAGTGTAAATAACAACAGGTCTAATCATGCATGGTGGCCTATGAGCTGGGAACTTGCATGCTTACAAAACCAGTGATTACTTGTGCATCTTCTCCTTCGAACCTCATATGTGACTCATCAACAAGTCAAGTGTAACTTGGGAGGAAAACAATATGTTGGGATGTCCTTTTTGTACATCAAGCCATGACCTCTTTGTCTTAACATCAACAATATAATTCATGTTCAGGAGTTACATCCATTTCAGAGTGTCATATCCATCCTTCTCTTGGCTATATATTTATAAGGTCCAGCCAGTTTCCTTAGATGTTTTTAAGCCCATGAAAAGTCCAAAAAAAAAAAATCTGAAAGAAGAGTTTCAAGAATTTTCAACAAATACTAGTCTAGAAATGCTGAAATGAAAACCAACTAAAGTTTTCAACTTCTTCTTTTTAGGAACCTTAGCTGTGCCGTGCTTTTCAAAAATGACTTGTCATAACTGATTTGTGCCCATGTTGGCAACTCTTCTGAAATTACTTTGAAAGTAGACTAATGTGAGAGTTTCTCTTTAGAGAAAATTCAAATTACTTGCGTAGGAAGTGGCAGCAGGTCTGGGGATGTTGTAGCAGCTCACTGGCAGTGACTTTGCCTAGCTTGGGGCTGGCCTGCCATGGATTTTCACCCCAAACACTTGCAAGAAAAAAAAAAGACAGAAGGGAGAGAGAAAGTTGGAAGGGAGGGAGGCAAAGTTGGAGGGATGGAGGGAGGTAGAAAAGAAGGAAGAAGAAAAGGAGAAAAACCAGGAAGGGAGGAATAAAGCAAGGAAGGAGGAAATAGGGAGAGTACAAGGGCAGGGAAAGGACTGAGTCACTAAAACAAAAGGCCAAAAAAAAAACAAAAAGTAAAGTAAAACAAAATAAAACAAACGGCAAGCAACACAAAGACCAATATAGGCCATGAAAGCTGTTTGAACAGTTTAGACAGCTTTAGAATTTGAGTGACAACAAAATGAATGTTATGATGACTGGATGGAATCTTCCTACTAAGCCCCGCCTTGGCCTGGCCTAAACCAAATCAAGGGGTGGGTGGCATGGAGAGGAATTCTCTCTGGCTGGAGTGGGAGGGACCTAAACCTGTGGCACTTGAGGATGCACTGGGTAGGGAAGGGGACAAGACTCCCCTGATGGGCAGTTGAGCACAACAAGGCTCCTGGGAGCCCTTGATCATGGCTCCCACCGCCATACGCCCACCACCCGCCATACGCTCACACCCTGAAGGGGATCGCAGTGGTCTGCTCCGTTGCCTGGTGCAGGTTGGAGTTCCTGACCAAACACCTGAGTGTCCACAGCCTGCGTTGGCCTGCCTGGGCAGGCTGTGGTTGTGGTGGCAAGAGCCAAAGCCGTCTTGGTGTGATGGAGGAGCCAAGGGCTGCCTCTCAGCCATACTAGTGAGTGGTTCTGGAAGAAGCACCAAGGGTTGTGGCAGCATTGTCCGAAGACATGAAGCCAGGCCATCTTCCTTATGGCTTTCCTTGGGAGTTGGTGATGTGTACAGCTCTTAGATTTTTGGCTGTTCTCTCACTTTTCTGGAGATATTCTCAGTCGGTTAGTAGCAGGCTTTACGTGGGAAGAGAAAAAAAGCTGGCTCTAAATCTTGCGGGACTTATTGAAAAAAAGTGTGGACTTCTTGAAAAAGTGAGCCTTGTTGAAAAAAAACATGAAGGCTTAGCCTCATCTTTAAAGGATTGCAGGTTTGAGAAGGGTTCAAGGGAAGCACAACATCTGGAGGCAACCTACGAAAAGCTGCATTGGTCCGAATCCAGCCATGGCGTTGAAATGCTCTTTCTAGAAGAAGAGCTCAAAGCACAGAAGGCTAAACATGGTCAACAGGATGAAACGATGGCGCATCTATCAAGAAGGATACGGTCCCTCCAAGGTGAATCTGAAACCCTCAGATCACAAATAGCTGAAGCTAAAACAAACTGGAGACTCTTTCAAGTGAATGAGGAAGAACTGAAGCTGGCAATCAAAGAGGTGCCTTGTTTCCAGTTGACCCAAGGAGTCAGTTCATGAGAAGAGGTCCTTTTTTTTCCTCCACCTCTCTGAGGAAACTTGTATGGGAACCTGGAGATTATTTTCCACCTGGCCCGCCACCCACTCCATTTCCAATGTGAAGTGTCTTTGCAGGGAGAGGGTTTTCCTCTCAATCTTCCCCCAAGAGCTGGAATTCAGCCCTCTACACCTGCATTCTGAAAGTACAAGTGAGTTCCCTGAAGGGTTCCTTCCACCTGCCAATGAGCCTGTTACTCAACATCCAGAACCAATCAAGAAACCTCATACTGTTGCTCTCTCTTCAAATGTAATTTGACTTTTCTCTCATTTTTAGTTTTTAAGTAACTGCTTTTACTTCAGTAATTGACTATACTTTGGCTCCAATTGAATCTCAATGAAACTATAATTCTTAAGATAGTATTTTGTAAATAAAGATGGTTTACATAGGAAGTTTATGAGTAAATTATTCCTATTTTGTTTTATTCCAGAGTACAGCATTTAATCTGATGAAGCCACTATTACATAAACAAGAATGGGAGTTCTAGGTACTTGTAATCTAGCTGATGGAAACATATTTGAAACTCCCAACAAAGAAGTGTATTTAGTATGACTGTAGCAAATGTGAAGTGACTTTAGGCTTAATGAAAAATTGTCACTGATTTTCAGACTGGTTGGGCATATCAGCTAGTTTCTCCATATCAGAATAACTAGAGCATGGGAGGACTAAAGGAGAGAACACAACTAAACATGTCACGGAAACAGGAGATCTCAACTACAAAGAAAAATGAAGACCTCTTTTTTATATTCGTTGCTGAAAACATTACATAGCTCTTGAGATATCATATTTCCTACATTAGATTCAAGTGAGCTATGAACTCCCATTTTTACCCCATATACAGGTTGCACAATCACATTGTTTACACATCCACATTTTTACAAAATGCCATATTAGTAACTGTTGTATTCTGCTACCTTTTCTATCCTCTACTATCCCCCCTCTCCTGCCCTCCCATCTTCTCTCTCTATCCCATCTGCTGTAATTGAACGTTTGGGAATTGGAAACCACACTTTAAACTCACTCTGCTCCCCTATTTCCCTTCTGTCAAATTACTCATCATCTTCTTCTATTTCTCCTCCTACTCCTCCTCCTCTTCCTCCTCCTCCTTATACCTTTAATTCATTCATCATACGCTCATGCATTGGTTCATTCATTCCTTTCACCTATGGTGTTGGGGATCCAACTCAAGACCTTTGAAAGTGCACAGCCAGCACTCTAGTGCTCAGCCAAAACCCCAGCACCTGTCTTTTTGATTTTATGACTCTTTATATGAAATTCAGAATTGCATTCTGCTATGGTTCACTGATATGTGGATTGACTCAGTCCTTGTTTTCTGGGAGACTTTAGGAAAATATATATGAATTATTAGGAGATTGAAATGAAAAAACAAAGAGGAAATTCCCCAATTTCTTATTCTTAGATTCCATACTCTGACTCTGCCTACCTACTATAAAAACTTTTAAACTCTTAATCCCCATTTCTATATCATTGCCAACAAGTGAACATTCACTGCCCTACAACAAACCAGAAAACTCACATTGAACAATGTTTCCCCAGTAGAGACCAAGACACAATACTTATTAAAAAAATACCCTAGTTATGATTTAGTAGTTAAAGCTTTATTTGAGTGTTAAATGTGCTCTAAGTACGTGTTTGTGTGTGTTTGTGTGTGTGTGTGTGTGTGTGTGTGTGTGTGCTCTTGTGTAAAACATGCACTGAGGAGTAAAATAAATGCAGGATTGCAACAGCCTTCTTAAAAGTAAGAAGCAGCTTTATCACATTTGAAGCCCAGTGAAGAATCTGCCTGATACTTGACCTACAATTAATTGAAATGTGAAAAATTCAGGCCTAGAAAAACAAAGCCAACATACATAATAAATCTAATCAGTCTGTCTCACCTGTTTTCAAATCAGTCCTTTAAATAAACCTAAATTGCCAGCATAAAACATCAGTTGCTCTAAACGAGTGGACGGATGTCCCCTGCCATGGGCTGTGTAAAATACATCGAGGATCCCGCCCTGATTGGTATCTAGAATGACTTCTGCCTGAACTACTACTGGAGAATAGTTGCTGATATACTGCGGTTCTTATACCAGTAAACTGGAATGAAGGTAATTTCAGGCTGCAAAGGAATAAATTGATTTTACTAACTGGTTTTTGGAAAACACTGCCATGAAAAATTATCAATATGTTCATAAAGGCATCTACATGTATCTCCACAGGGGTTTTACTTAATGGGGGAGGGGGTGAGGTCTGGATATAACTTAACTGTCCATTAGTAGGTAGAACAATATAATGGGAATCACAGTGCCCATACCGGTTTGAACTCAATCTAGGTAACATGGATTCATCTCTGTGTAATAGGCCTGCTTCTGAAAAACACAAAGTCGGGCTCCAAAAGCAGAACGATATTTTCAGAATACCATGTTATGTTTGTAAATAGATAGACAGATAGATATACAGAAATCAAAAATCTGAAAACGGTCTGCAAGTGCACATTTCAATAACTTACAATGTCAGTAGTGGGGGATCAATAGCAGATCAAGAAGTCTGTATCTGCATGCGAAATGGTTCAATTTTCAAAGAGTTTTTTAAAGGACAATGGACAAAAAATTCAAAGGGTTACAGTAAGTGTTGAGGAGTGACTTGGTAAAAGGAGCACAGAGGTGAGAAAGAATTAAGTAGAGTTCAATAGAACCAGGTATACTATCTGTACACATGACTTCATGAAAGGGCACACTTAAAGAAATCATAAGGCCTAAGGAGAGATCAGGATTAGGGGGGCTTGTAGGAAGAGCTGAAAAAAAAACAAAAGCATGCAATGGGCAGAAAATGTGGAATAAAAGGCCTCACAGTGGTAAACTGATCCATCTCTCCCTGGTAGTTCAACTGTATGAATAACAGAGAGGCCGGCTAAGTGGGAAAGTACTTGGAAACTCTATTCATACAGACAACAGAAAGTGCCACCAGAGTGAAAAAAGTAAACCTAGTAAGGCAGCTTAGCCCCATCCCCTTGGTGTTTTATGCCAGCTATCTTTCTTACTGTGCCTCTGTTCATCTACACTGATACGTGTTAGGTCCAAAGGCAGTGAGAAACATTGTTACATGTATTGATGAATCCTGCCAATTCCACAAAGCACAGCCATTTTACTTAGTGTTCTCAATACCTTCTTTTCGACTCTCATCTCGTTTGAAGAAACACTTTCAGAGGAAAGAAGTTCTCCCTAAGCCACATGTGTCCTTAAGTAAACTATGAATTGAGTGCTATTTCAAGGTGTTTGGGCTGATTCCTCCACATGGCCTGTAAAACCTAGAAAAGTGTTATGCACCAGCAGGCAGTACATCTTCACTGAGTCCTGTTCTTTGCACACCAGGGTCATCTTATTGTCCATTTAATGGTCAGAAAAACAGTGTTACAGTGAGTATCCTTCTTAGTAGTAGGACTAAAGTGTTTTGGACTCGCATGTTCAGATACGGAAAAGGCTCAGGGAAGTCCACTTGAAAGCTGGTCATTCGATACAGGTGCTAGAGAGGAAAACAAGCGACTCTCATTTGGCAACTTTTAAACAGTGATACAGCTCTGGCCGTGTAAGTGTAAATAACAACAGGTCTAATCATGCATGGTGGCCTATGAGCTGGGAACTTGCATGCTTACAAAACCAGTGATTACTTGTGCATCTTCTCCTTCGAACCTCATATGTGTCTCATCAACAAGTCAAGTGTAACTTGGGAGGAAAACAATATGTTGGGATGTCCTTTTTGTACATCAAGCCATGACTTCTTTGTCTTAACATCAACAATATAATTCATGTTCAGGAGTTACATCCATTTCAGAGTGTCATATCCATCCTTCTCTTGGCTATATATTTATAAGGTCCAGCCAGCTTCCTTAGATGTTTTTAAGCCCATGAAAAGTCCAAAAAAAAAAATCTGAAAGAAGAGTTTCAAGAATTTTCAACAAATACTAGTCTAGAAATGCTGACATGAAAACCAACTAAAGTTTTCAACTCCTTCTTTTTAGGAACCTTAGCTGTGCCGTGCTTTTCAAAAATGACTTGTCATAACTGATTTGTGCCCATGTTGGCAACTCTTCTGAAATTACTTTGAAAGTAGACTAATGTGAGAGTTTCTCTTTAGAGAAAATTCAAATTACTTGCGTAGGAAGTGGCAGCAGGTCTGGGGATGTTGTAGCAGCTCACTGGCAGTGACCTTGCCTAGCTTGGGGCTGGCCTGCCATGGATTTTCACCCCAAACACTTGCAAGAAAAAACGAAAAAGACAGAAGGGAGAGAGAAAGTTGGAAGGGAGGGAGGCAAAGTTGGAGGGATGGAGGGAGGTAGAAAAGAAGGAAGAAGAAAAGGAGAAAAACCAGGAAGGGAGGAAGAAAGCAAGGAAGGAGGAAATAGGGAGAGTACAATGCAGGGAAAGGACTGAGTCACTAAAACAAAAGGCCAAAAAAAAACCAAAAAATAAAATAAAACAAAATAAAACAAACGGCAAGCAACACAAAGACCAATATAGGCCATGAAAGCTGTTTGAACACTTTAGACAGCTTTAGAATTTGAGTGACAACAAAATGAATGTTATGATGACTGGATGGAATCTTCCTACTAAGCCCCGCCTTGGCCTGGCCTAAACCAAATCAAGGGGTGTGTGGCATGGAGAGGAATTCTCTCTGGCTGGAGTGGGAGGGACCTAAACCTGTGGCACTTGAGGATGCACTGGGTAGGGAAGGGGACAAGACTCTCCTGATGGGCAGTTGAGCACAACAAGGCTCCTGGGAGCCCTTGATCATGGCTCCCACCGCCATACGCCCACCACCCGCCATACGCTCACACCCTGAAGGGGATCGCAGTGGTCTGCTCCGTTGCCTGGTGCAGGTTGGAGTTCCTGACCAAACACCTGAGTGTCCACAGCCTGCGTTGGCCTGCCTGGGCAGGCTGTGGTTGTGGTGGCAAGAGCCAAAGCCGTCTTGGTGTGATGGAGGAGCCAAGGGCTGCCTCTCAGCCATACTAGTGAGTGGTTCTGGAAGAAGCACCAAGGGTTGTGGCAGCATTGTCCGAAGACATGAAGCCAGGCCATCTTCCTTATGGCTTTCCTTGGGAGTTGGTGATGTGTACAGCTCTTAGATTTTTGGCTGTTCTCTCACTTTTCTGGAGATGTTCTCAGTCGGTTAGTAGCAGGCTTTACGTGGGAAGAGAAAAAAAGCTGGCTCTAAATCTTGCGGGACTTATTGAAAAAAAGTGTGGACTTCCTGAAAAAGTGAGCCTTGTTGAAAAAAAACATGAAGGCTTAGCCTCATCTTTAAAGGATTGCAGGTTTGAGAAGGGTTCAAGGGAAGCACAACATCTGGAGGCAACCTACGAAAAGCTGCATTGGTCCGAATCCAGCCATGGCGTTGAAATGCTCTTTCTAGAAGAAGAGCTCAAAGCACAGAAGGCTAAACATGGTCAACAGGATGAAACGATGGCGCATCTATCAAGAAGGATACGGTCCCTCCAAGGTGAATCTGAAACCCTCAGATCACAAATAGCTGAAGCTAAAACAAACTGGAGACTCTTTCAAGTGAATGAGGAAGAACTGAAGCTGGCAATCAAAGAGGTGCCTTGTTTCCAGTTGACCCAAGGAGTCAGTTCATGAGAAGAGGTCCTTTTTTTTCCTCCACCTCTCCGAGGAAACTTGTATGGGAACCTGGAGATTATTTTCCACCTGGCCCGCCACCCACTCCATTTCCAATGCGAAGTGTCTTTGCAGGGAGAGGGTTTTCCTCTCAATCTTCCCCCAAGAGCTGGAATTCAGCCCTCTACACCTGCATTCTGAAAGTACAAGTGAGTTCCCTGAAGGGTTCCTTCCACCTGCCAATGAGCCTGTTACTCAACATCCAGAACCAATCAAGAAACCTCATACTGTTGCTCTCTCTTCAAATGTAATTTGACTTTTCTCTCATTTTTAGTTTTTAAGTAACTGCTTTTACTTCAGTAATTGACTATACTTTGGCTCCAATTGAATCTCAATGAAACTATAATTCTTAAGATAGTATTTTGTAAATAAAGATGGTTTACATAGGAAGTTTATGAGTAAATTATTCCTATTTTGTTTTATTCCAGAGTACAGCATTTAATCTGATGAAGCCACTATTACATAAACAAGAATGGGAGTTCTAGGTACTTGTAATCTAGCTGATGGAAACATATTTGAAACTCCCAACAAAGAAGTGTATTTAGTATGACTGTAGCAAATGTGAAGTGACTTTAGGCTTAATGAAAAATTGTCACTGATTTTCAGACTGGTTGGGCATATCAGCTAGTTTCTCCATATCAGAATAACTAGAGCATGGGAGGACTAAAGGAGAGAACACAACTAAACATGTCACGGAAACAGGAGATCTCAACTACAAAGAAAAATGAAGACCTCTTTTTTGTATTCGTTGCTGAAAACATTACATAGCTCTTGAGATATCATATTTCCTACATTAGATTCAAGTGAGCTATGAACTCCCATTTTTACCCCATATACAGGTTGCACAATCACATTGTTTACACATCCACATTTTTACAAAATGCCATATTAGTAACTGTTGTATTCTGCTACCTTTTCTATCCTCTACTATCCCCCCTCTCCTGCCCTCCCATCTTCTCTCTCTATCCCATCTGCTGTAATTTAAAGTTTGGGAATTGGAAACCACACTTTAAACTCACTCTGCTCCCCTATTTCCCTTCTGTCAAATTACTCATCATCTTCTTCTATTTCTCCTCCTCCTCCTCCTCTTCCTCCTCCTCCTTATACCTTTAATTCATTCATCATACGCTCATGCATTGGTTCATTCATTCCTTTCACCTATGGTGTTGGGGATCCAACTCAAGACCTTTGAAAGTGCACAGCCAGCACTCTAGTGCTCAGCCAAAACCCCAGCACCTGTCTTTTTGATTTTATGACTCTTTATATGAAATTCAGAATTGCATTCTGCTATGGTTCACTGATATGTGGATTGACTCAGTCCTTGTTTTCTGGGAGACTATAGGAAATTATATATGAATTATTAGGAGATTGAAATGAAAAAACAAAGAGGAAATTCCCCAATTTCTTATTCTTAGATTCCATACTCTGACTCTGCCTACCTACTATAAAAACTTTTAAACTCTTAATCCCCATTTCTATATCATTGCCAACAAGTGAACATTCACTGCCCTACAACAAACCAGAAAACTCACATTGAACAATGTTTCCCCAGTAGAGACCAAGACACAATACTTATTAAAAAAATTCCCTAGTTATGATTTAGTAGTTAAAGCTTTATTTGAGTGTTAAATGTGCTCTAATTATGTGTTTGTGTGTGTGTGTGTGTGTGTGTGTGCTGTTGTGTAAAACATGCACTGAGGAGTAAAATAAATGCAGGATTGCAACAGCCTTCTTAAAAGTAAGAAGCAGCTTTATCACATTTGAAGCCCAGTGAAGAATCTGCCTGATACTTGACCTACAATTAATTGAAATGTGAAAAATTCAGGCCTAGAAAAACAAAGCCAACATACATAATAAATCTAATCAGTCTGTCTCACCTGTTTTCAAGTCAGTCCTTTAAATAAACCTAAATTGCCAGCATAAAACATCAGTTGCTCTAAACGAGTGGACGGATGTCCCCTGCCATGGGCTGTGTAAAATACATCGAGGATCCCGCCCTGATTGGTATCTAGAATGACTTCTGCCTGAACTACTACTGGAGAATAGTTGCTGATATACTGCGGTTCTTATACCAGTAAACTGGAATGAAGGTAATTTCAGGCTGCAAAGGAATAAATTGATTTTACTAACTGGTTTTTGGAAAACACTGCCATGAAAAATTATCAATATGTTCATAAAGGCATCTACATGTCTCTCCACAGGGGTTTTACTTAATGGGGGAGGGGGTGAGGTCTGGATATAACTTAACTGTCCATTAGTAGGTAGAACAATATAATGGGAATCACAGTGCCCATACCGGTTTGAACTCAATCTAGGTAACATGGATTCATCTCTGTGTAATAGGCCTGCTTCTGAAAAACACAAAGTCGGGCTCCAAAAGCAGAACGATATTTTCAGAATACCATGTTATGTTTGTAAATAGATAGACAGATAGATATACAGAAATCAAAAATCTGAAAACGGTCTGCAAGTGCACATTTCAATAACTTACAATGTCAGTAGTGGGGGATCAATAGCAGATCAAGAAGACTGTATCTGCATGCGAAATGGTTCAATTTTCAAAGAGTTTTTTAAAGGACAATGGACAAAAAATTCAAAGGGTTACAGTAAGTGTTGAGGAGTGACTTGGTAAAAGGAGCACAGAGGTGAGAAAGAATTAAGTAGAGTTCAATAGAACCAGGTATAATATCTGTACACATGACTTCATGAAAGGGGACACTTAAAGAAATCATAAGGCCTAAGGAGAGATCAGGATTAGGGGGGCTTGTAGGAAGAGCTGAAAAAAAACAAAAGCATGCAATGGGCAGAAAATGTGGAATAAAAGGCCTCACAGTGGTAAACTGATCCATCTCTCCCTGGTAGTTCAACTGTATGAATAACAGAGAGGCCGGCTAAGTGGGAAAGTACTTGGAAACTCTATTCATACAGACAACAGAAAGTGCCACCAGAGTGAAAAAAGTAAACCTAGTAAGGCAGCTTAGCCCCATCCCCTTGGTGTTTTATGCCAGCTATCTTTCTTACTGTGCCTCTGTTCATCTACACTGATACGTGTTAGGTCCAAAGGCAGTGACAAACATTGTTACATGTATTGATGAATCCTGCCAATTCCACAAAGCACAGCCATTTTACTTAGTGTTCTCAATACCTTCTTTTCGACTCTCATCTCGTTTGAAGAAACACTTTCAGAGGAAAGAAGTTCTCCCTAAGCCACATGTGTCCTTAAGTAAACTATGAATTGAGTGCTATTTCAAGGTGTTTGGGCTGATTCCTCCACATGGCCTGTAAAACCTAGAAAAGTGTCATGCACCAGCAGGCAGTACATCTTCACTGAGTCCTGTTCTTTGCACACCAGGGTCATCTTATTGTCCATTTAATGGTCAGAAAAACAGTGTTACAGTGAGTATCCTTCTTAGTAGTAGGACTAAAGTGTTTTGGACTCGCATGTTCAGATACGGAAAAGGCTCAGGGAAGTCCACTTGAAAGCTGGTCATTCGATACAGGTGCTGGAGAGGAAAACAAGTGACTCTCATTTGGCAACTTTTAAACAGTGATACAGCTCTGGCCGTGTAAGTGTAAATAACAACAGGTCTAATCATGCATGGTGGCCTATGAGCTGGGAACTTGCATGCTTACAAAACCAGTGATTACTTGTGCATCTTCTCCTTCGAACCTCATATGTGACTCATCAACAAGTCAAGTGTAACTTGGGAGGAAAACAATATGTTGGGATGTCCTTTTTGTACATCAAGCCATGACTTCTTTGTCTTAACATCAACAATATAATTCATGTTCAGGAGTTACATCCATTTCAGAGTGTCATATCCATCCTTCTCTTGGCTATATATTTATAAGGTCCAGCCAGCTTCCTTAGATGTTTTTAAGCCCATGAAAAGTCCAAAAAAAAAAATCTGAAAGAAGAGTTTCAAGAATTTTCAACAAATACTAGTCTAGAAATGCTGACATGAAAACCAACTAAAGTTTTCAACTCCTTCTTTTTAGGAACCTTAGCTGTGCCGTGCTTTTCAAAAATGACTTGTCATAACTGATTTGTGCCCATGTTGGCAACTCTTCTGAAATTACTTTGAAAGTAGACTAATGTGAGAGTTTCTCTTTAGAGAAAATTCAAATTACTTGCGTAGGAAGTGGCAGCAGGTCTGGGGATGTTGTAGCAGCTCACTGGCAGTGACCTTGCCTAGCTTGGGGCTGGCCTGCCATGGATTTTCACCCCAAACACTTGCAAGAAAAAAAAAAAGACAGAAGGGAGAGAGAAAGTTGGAAGGGAGGGAGGCAAAGTTGGAGGGATGGAGGGAGGTAGAAAAGAAGGAAGAAGAAAAGGAGAAAAACCAGGAAGGGAGGAAGAAAGCAAGGAAGGAGGAAATAGGGAGAGTACAAGGGCAGGGAAAGGACTGAGTCACTAAAACAAAAGGCCAAAAAAAAAACCAAAAAATAAAATAAAATAAAATAAAACAAAAGGCAAGCAACACAAAGACCAATATAGGCCATGAAAGCTGTTTGAACAGTTTAGACAGCTTTAGAATTTGAGTGACAACAAAATGAATGTTATGATGACTGGATGGAATCTTCCTACTAAGCCCCGCCTTGGCCTGGCCTAAACCAAATCAAGGGGTGGGTGGCATGGAGAGGAATTCTCTCTGGCTGGAGTGGGAGGGACCTAAACCTGTGGCACTTGAGGATGCACTGGGTAGGGAAGGGGACAAGACTCCCCTGATGGGCAGTTGAGCACAACAAGGCTCCTGGGAGCCCTTGATCATGGCTCCCACCGCCATACGCCCACCACCCGCCATACGCTCACACCCTGAAGGGGATCGCAGTGGTCTCCTCCGTTGCCTGGTGCAGGTTGGAGTTCCTGACCAAACACCTGAGTGTCCACAGCCTGCGTTGGCCTGCCTGGGCAGGCTGTGGTTGTGGTGGCAAGAGCCAAAGCCGTCTTGGTGTGATGGAGGAGCCAAGGGCTGCCTCTCAGCCATACTAGTGAGTGGTTCTGGAAGAAGCACCAAGGGTTGTGGCAGCATTGTCCGAAGACATGAAGCCAGGCCATCTTCCTTATGGCTTTCCTTGGGAGTTGGTGATGTGTACAGCTCTTAGATTTTTGGCTGTTCTCTCACTTTTCTGGAGATGTTCTCAGTCGGTTAGTAGCAGGCTTTACGTGGGAAGAGAAAAAAAGCTGGCTCTAAATCTTGCGGGACTTATTGAAAACAAGTGTGGACTTCTTGAAAAAGTGAGCCTTGTTGAAAAAAAACATGAAGGCTTAGCCTCATCTTTAAAGGATTGCAGGTTTGAGAAGGGTTCAAGGGAAGCACAACATCTGGAGGCAACCTACGAAAAGCTGCATTGGTCCGAATCCAGCCATGGCGTTGAAATGCTCTTTCTAGAAGAAGAGCTCAAAGCACAGAAGGCTAAACATGGTCAACAGGATGAAACGATGGCGCATCTATCAAGAAGGATACGGTCCCTCCAAGGTGAATCTGAAACCCTCAGATCACAAATAGCTGAAGCTAAAACAAACTGGAGACTCTTTCAAGTGAATGAGGAAGAACTGAAGCTGGCAATCAAAGAGGTGCCTTGTTTCCAGTTGACCCAAGGAGTCAGTTCATGAGAAGAGGTCCTTTTTTTTCCTCCACCTCTCCGAGGAAACTTGTATGGGAACCTGGAGATTATTTTCCACCTGGCCCGCCACCCACTCCATTTCCAATGCGAAGTGTCTTTGCAGGGAGAGGGTTTTCCTCTCAATCTTCCCCCAAGAGCTGGAATTCAGCCCTCTACACCTGCATTCTGAAAGTACAAGTGAGTTCCCTGAAGGGTTCCTTCCACCTGCCAATGAGCCTGTTACTCAACATCCAGAACCAATCAAGAAACCTCATACTGTTGCTCTCTCTTCAAATGTAATTTGACTTTTCTCTCATTTTTAGTTTTTAAGTAACTGCTTTTACTTCAGTAATTGACTATACTTTGGCTCCAATTGAATCTCAATGAAACTATAATTCTTAAGATAGTATTTTGTAAATAAAGATGGTTTACATAGGAAGTTTATGAGTAAATTATTCCTATTTTGTTTTATTCCAGAGTACAGCATTTAATCTGATGAAGCCACTATTACATAAACAAGAATGGGAGTTCTAGGTACTTGTAATCTAGCTGATGGAAACATATTTGAAACTCCCAACAAAGAAGTGTATTTAGTATGACTGTAGCAAATGTGAAGTGACTTTAGGCTTAATGAAAAATTGTCACTGATTTTCAGACTGGTTGGGCATATCAGCTAGTTTCTCCATATCAGAATAACTAGAGCATGGGAGGACTAAAGGAGAGAACACAACTAAACATGTCACGGAAACAGGAGATCTCAACTACAAAGAAAAATGAAGACCTCTTTTTTGTATTCGTTGCTGAAAACATTACATAGCTCTTGAGATATCATATTTCCTACATTAGATTCAAGTGAGCTATGAACTCCCATTTTTACCCCATATACAGGTTGCACAATCACATTGTTTACACATCCACATTTTTACAAAATGCCATATTAGTAACTGTTGTATTCTGCTACCTTTTCTATCCTCTACTATCCCCCCTCTCCTGCCCTCCCATCTTCTCTCTCTATCCCATCTGCTGTAATTTAACGTTTGGGAATTGGAAACCACACTTTAAACTCACTCTGCTCCCCTATTTTCCTTCTGTCAAATTACTCATCATCTTCTTCTATTTCTCCTCCTCCTCCTCCTCTTCCTCCTCCTCCTTATACCTTTAATTCATTCATCATACGCTCATGCATTGGTTCATTCATTCCTTTCACCTATGGTGTTGGGGATCCAACTCAAGACCTTTGAAAGTGCACAGCCAGCACTCTAGTGCTCAGCCAAAACCCCAGCACCTGTCTTTTTGATTTTATGACTCTTTATATGAAATTCAGAATTGCATTCTGCTATGGTTCACTGATATGTGGATTGACTCAGTCCTTGTTTTCTGGGAGACTATAGGAAATTATATATGAATTATTAGGAGATTGAAATGAAAAAACAAAGAGTAAATTCCCCAATTTCTTATTCTTAGATTCCATACTCTGACTCTGCCTACCTACTATAAAAACTTTTAAACTCTTAATCCCCATTTCTATATCATTGCCAACAAGTGAACATTCACTGCCCTACAACAAACCAGAAAACTCACATTGAACAATGTTTCCCCAGTAGAGACCAAGACACAATACTTATTAAAAAAATTCCCTAGTTATGATTTAGTAGTTAAAGCTTTATTTGAGTGTTAAATGTGCTCTAATTATGTGTTTGTGTGTGTGTGTGTGTGTGTGTGTGCTATTGTGTAAAACATGCACTGAGGAGTAAAATAAATGCAGGATTGCAACAGCCTTCTTAAAAGTAAGAAGCAGCTTTATCACATTTGAAGCCCAGTGAAGAATCTGCCTGATACTTGACCTACAATTAATTGAAATGTGAAAAATTCAGGCCTAGAAAAACAAAGCCAACATACATAATAAATCTAATCAGTCTGTCTCACCTGTTTTCAAGTCAGTCCTTTAAATAAACCTAAATTGCCAGCATAAAACATCAGTTGCTCTAAACGAGTGGACGGATGTCCCCTGCCATGGGCTGTGTAAAATACATCGAGGATCCCGCCCTGATTGGTATCTAGAATGACTTCTGCCTGAACTACTACTGGAGAATAGTTGCTGATATACTGCGGTTCTTATACCAGTAAACTGGAATGAAGGTAATTTCAGGCTGCAAAGGAATAAATTGATTTTACTAACTGGTTTTTGGAAAACACTGCCATGAAAAATTATCAATATGTTCATAAAGGCATCTACATGTCTCTCCACAGGGGTTTTACTTAATGGGGGAGGGGGTGAGGTCTGGATATAACTTAACTGTCCATTAGTAGGTAGAACAATATAATGGGAATCACAGTGCCCATACCGGTTTGAACTCAATCTAGGTAACATGGATTCATCTCTGTGTAATAGGCCTGCTTCTGAAAAACACAAAGTCGGGCTCCAAAAGCAGAACGATATTTTCAGAATACCATGTTATGTTTGTAAATAGATAGACAGATAGATATACAGAAATCAAAAATCTGAAAACGGTCTGCAAGTGCACATTTCAATAACTTACAATGTCAGTAGTGGGGGATCAATAGCAGATCAAGAAGACTGTATCTGCATGCGAAATGGTTCAATTTTCAAAGAGTTTTTTAAAGGACAATGGACAAAAAATTCAAAGGGTTACAGTAAGTGTTGAGGAGTGACTTGGTAAAAGGAGCACAGAGGTGAGAAAGAATTAAGTAGAGTTCAATAGAACCAGGTATAATATCTGTACACATGACTGCATGAAAGGGGACACTTAAAGAAATCATAAGGCCTAAGGAGAGATCAGGATTAGGGGGGCTTGTAGGAAGAGCTGAAAAAAAACAAAAGCATGCAATGGGCAGAAAATGTGGAATAAAAGGCCTCACAGTGGTAAACTGATCCATCTCTCCCTGGTAGTTCAACTGTATGAATAACAGAGAGGCCGGCTAAGTGGGAAAGTACTTGGAAACTCTATTCATACAGACAACAGAAAGTGCCACCAGAGTGAAAAAAGTAAACCTAGTAAGGCAGCTTAGCCCCATCCCCTTGGTGTTTTATGCCAGCTATCTTTCTTACTGTGCCTCTGTTCATCTACACTGATACGTGTTAGGTCCAAAGGCAGTGACAAACATTGTTACATGTATTGATGAATCCTGCCAATTCCACAAAGCACAGCCATTTTACTTAGTGTTCTCAATACCTTCTTTTCGACTCTCATCTCGTTTGAAGAAACACTTTCAGAGGAAAGAAGTTCTCCCTAAGCCACATGTGTCCTTAAGTAAACTATGAATTGAGTGCTATTTCAAGGTGTTTGGGCTGATTCCTCCACATGGCCTGTAAAACCTAGAAAAGTGTCATGCACCAGCAGGCAGTACATCTTCACTGAGTCCTGTTCTTTGCACACCAGGGTCATCTTATTGTCCATTTAATGGTCAGAAAAACAGTGTTACAGTGAGTATCCTTCTTAGTAGTAGGACTAAAGTGTTTTGGACTCGCATGTTCAGATACGGAAAAGGCTCAGGGAAGTCCACTTGAAAGCTGGTCATTCGATACAGGTGCTGGAGAGGAAAACAAGCGACTCTCATTTGGCAACTTTTAAACAGTGATACAGCTCTGGCCGTGTAAGTGTAAATAACAACAGGTCTAATCATGCATGGTGGCCTATGAGCTGGGAACTTGCATGCTTACAAAACCAGTGATTACTTGTGCATCTTCTCCTTCGAACCTCATATGTGACTCATCAACAAGTCAAGTGTAACTTGGGAGGAAAACAATATGTTGGGATGTCCTTTTTGTACATCAAGCCATGACTTCTTTGTCTTAACATCAACAATATAATTCATGTTCAGGAGTTACATCCATTTCAGAGTGTCATATCCATCCTTCTCTTGGCTATATATTTATAAGGTCCAGCCAGCTTCCTTAGATGTTTTTAAGCCCATGAAAAGTCCAAAAAAAAAAATCTGAAAGAAGAGTTTCAAGAATTTTCAACAAATACTAGTCTAGAAATGCTGACATGAAAACCAACTAAAGTTTTCAACTCCTTCTTTTTAGGAACCTTAGCTGTGCCGTGCTTTTCAAAAATGACTTGTCATAACTGATTTGTGCCCATGTTGGCAACTCTTCTGAAATTACTTTGAAAGTAGACTAATGTGAGAGTTTCTCTTTAGAGAAAATTCAAATTACTTGCGTAGGAAGTGGCAGCAGGTCTGGGGATGTTGTAGCAGCTCACTGGCAGTGACCTTGCCTAGCTTGGGGCTGGCCTGCCATGGATTTTCACCCCAAACACTTGCAAGAAAAAAAAAAAGACAGAAGGGAGAGAGAAAGTTGGAAGGGAGGGAGGCAAAGTTGGAGGGATGGAGGGAGGTAGAAAAGAAGGAAGAAGAAAAGGAGAAAAACCAGGAAGGGAGGAAGAAAGCAAGGAAGGAGGAAATAGGGAGAGTACAAGGGCAGGGAAAGGACTGAGTCACTAAAACAAAAGGCCAAAAAAAAACCAAAAAATAAAATAAAATAAAATAAAACAAAAGGCAAGCAACACAAAGACCAATATAGGCCATGAAAGCTGTTTGAACAGTTTAGACAGCTTTAGAATTTGAGTGACAACAAAATGAATGTTATGATGACTGGATGGAATCTTCCTACTAAGCCCCGCCTTGGCCTGGCCTAAACCAAATCAAGGGGTGGGTGGCATGGAGAGGAATTCTCTCTGGCTGGAGTGGGAGGGACCTAAACCTGTGGCACTTGAGGATGCACTGGGTAGGGAAGGGGACAAGACTCCCCTGATGGGCAGTTGAGCACAACAAGGCTCCTGGGAGCCCTTGATCATGGCTCCCACCGCCATACGCCCACCACCCGCCATACGCTCACACCCTGAAGGGGATCGCAGTGGTCTCCTCCGTTGCCTGGTGCAGGTTGGAGTTCCTGACCAAACACCTGAGTGTCCACAGCCTGCGTTGGCCTGCCTGGGCAGGCTGTGGTTGTGGTGGCAAGAGCCAAAGCCGTCTTGGTGTGATGGAGGAGCCAAGGGCTGCCTCTCAGCCATACTAGTGAGTGGTTCTGGAAGAAGCACCAAGGGTTGTGGCAGCATTGTCCGAAGACATGAAGCCAGGCCATCTTCCTTATGGCTTTCCTTGGGAGTTGGTGATGTGTACAGCTCTTAGATTTTTGGCTGTTCTCTCACTTTTCTGGAGATGTTCTCAGTCGGTTAGTAGCAGGCTTTACGTGGGAAGAGAAAAAAAGCTGGCTCTAAATCTTGCGGGACTTATTGAAAACAAGTGTGGACTTCTTGAAAAAGTGAGCCTTGTTGAAAAAAAACATGAAGGCTTAGCCTCATCTTTAAAGGATTGCAGGTTTGAGAAGGGTTCAAGGGAAGCACAACATCTGGAGGCAACCTACGAAAAGCTGCATTGGTCCGAATCCAGCCATGGCGTTGAAATGCTCTTTCTAGAAGAAGAGCTCAAAGCACAGAAGGCTAAACATGGTCAACAGGATGAAACGATGGCGCATCTATCAAGAAGGATACGGTCCCTCCAAGGTGAATCTGAAACCCTCAGATCACAAATAGCTGAAGCTAAAACAAACTGGAGACTCTTTCAAGTGAATGAGGAAGAACTGAAGCTGGCAATCAAAGAGGTGCCTTGTTTCCAGTTGACCCAAGGAGTCAGTTCATGAGAAGAGGTCCTTTTTTTTCCTCCACCTCTCCGAGGAAACTTGTATGGGAACCTGGAGATTATTTTCCACCTGGCCCGCCACCCACTCCATTTCCAATGCGAAGTGTCTTTGCAGGGAGAGGGTTTTCCTCTCAATCTTCCCCCAAGAGCTGGAATTCAGCCCTCTACACCTGCATTCTGAAAGTACAAGTGAGTTCCCTGAAGGGTTCCTTCCACCTGCCAATGAGCCTGTTACTCAACATCCAGAACCAATCAAGAAACCTCATACTGTTGCTCTCTCTTCAAATGTAATTTGACTTTTCTCTCATTTTTAGTTTTTAAGTAACTGCTTTTACTTCAGTAATTGACTATACTTTGGCTCCAATTGAATCTCAATGAAACTATAATTCTTAAGATAGTATTTTGTAAATAAAGATGGTTTACATAGGAAGTTTATGAGTAAATTATTCCTATTTTGTTTTATTCCAGAGTACAGCATTTAATCTGATGAAGCCACTATTACATAAACAAGAATGGGAGTTCTAGGTACTTGTAATCTAGCTGATGGAAACATATTTGAAACTCCCAACAAAGAAGTGTATTTAGTATGACTGTAGCAAATGTGAAGTGACTTTAGGCTTAATGAAAAATTGTCACTGATTTTCAGACTGGTTGGGCATATCAGCTAGTTTCTCCATATCAGAATAACTAGAGCATGGGAGGACTAAAGGAGAGAACACAACTAAACATGTCACGGAAACAGGAGATCTCAACTACAAAGAAAAATGAAGACCTCTTTTTTGTATTCGTTGCTGAAAACATTACATAGCTCTTGAGATATCATATTTCCTACATTAGATTCAAGTGAGCTATGAACTCCCATTTTTACCCCATATACAGGTTGCACAATCACATTGTTTACACATCCACATTTTTACAAAATGCCATATTAGTAACTGTTGTATTCTGCTACCTTTTCTATCCTCTACTATCCCCCCTCTCCTGCCCTCCCATCTTCTCTCTCTATCCCATCTGCTGTAATTTAACGTTTGGGAATTGGAAACCACACTTTAAACTCACTCTGCTCCCCTATTTCCCTTCTGTCAAATTACTCATCATCTTCTTCTATTTCTCCTCCTCCTCCTCCTCTTCCTCCTCCTCCTTATACCTTTAATTCATTCATCATACGCTCATGCATTGGTTCATTCATTCCTTTCACCTATGGTGTTGGGGATCCAACTCAAGACCTTTGAAAGTGCACAGCCAGCACTCTAGTGCTCAGCCAAAACCCCAGCACCTGTCTTTTTGATTTTATGACTCTTTATATGAAATTCAGAATTGCATTCTGCTATGGTTCACTGATATGTGGATTGACTCAGTCCTTGTTTTCTGGGAGACTTTAGGAAAATATATATGAATTATTAGGAGATTGAAATGAAAAAACAAAGAGGAAATTCCCCAATTTCTTATTCTTAGATTCCATACTCTGACTCTGCCTACCTACTATAAAAACTTTTAAACTCTTAATCCCCATTTCTATATCATTGCCAACAAGTGAACATTCACTGCCCTACAACAAACCAGAAAACTCACATTGAACAATGTTTCCCCAGTAGAGACCAAGACACAATACTTATTAAAAAAATACCCTAGTTATGATTTAGTAGTTAAAGCTTTATTTGAGTGTTAAATGTGCTCTAATTACGTGTTTGTGTGTGTGTGTGTGTGTGTGTGTGCTCTTGTGTAAAACATGCACTGAGGAGTAAAATAAATGCAGGATTGCAACAGCCTTCTTAAAAGTAAGAAGCAGCTTTATCACATTTGAAGCCCAGTGAAGAATCTGCCTGATACTTGACCTACAATTAATTGAAATGTGAAAAATTCAGGCCTAGAAAAACAAAGCCAACATACATAATAAATCTAATCAGTCTGTCTCACCTGTTTTCAAGTCAGTCCTTTAAATAAACCTAAATTGCCAGCATAAAACATCAGTTGCTCTAAACGAGTGGACGGATGTCCCCTGCCATGGGCTGTGTAAAATACATCGAGGATCCCGCCCTGATTGGTATCTAGAATGACTTCTGCCTGAACTACTACTGGAGAATAGTTGCTGATATACTGCGGTTCTTATACCAGTAAACTGGAATGAAGGTAATTTCAGGCTGCAAAGGAATAAATTGATTTTACTAACTGGTTTTTGGAAAACACTGCCATGAAAAATTATCAATATGTTCATAAAGGCATCTACATGTCTCTCCACAGGGGTTTTACTTAATGGGGGAGGGGGTGAGGTCTGGATATAACTTAACTGTCCATTAGTAGGTAGAACAATATAATGGGAATCACAGTGCCCATACCGGTTTGAACTCAATCTAGGTAACATGGATTCATCTCTGTGTAATAGGCCTGCTTCTGAAAAACACAAAGTCGGGCTCCAAAAGCAGAACGATATTTTCAGAATACCATGTTATGTTTGTAAATAGATAGACAGATAGATATACAGAAATCAAAAATCTGAAAACGGTCTGCAAGTGCACATTTCAATAACTTACAATGTCAGTAGTGGGGGATTAATAGCAGATCAAGAAGACTGTATCTGCATGTGAAATGTTTCAATTTTCAAAGAGTTTTTTAAAGGGCAATGGACAAAAAATTCAAAGGGTTACAGTAAGTGTTGAGGAGTGACTTGGTAAAAGGAGCACAGAGGTGAGAAAGAATTAAGTAGAGTTCAATAGAACCAGGTATACTATCTGTACACATGACTTCATGAAAGGGCACACTTAAAGAAATCATAAGGCCTAAGGAGAGATCAGGATTAGGGGGGCTTGTAGGAAGAGCTGAAAAAAAACAAAAGCATGCAATGGGCAGAAAATGTGGAATAAAAGGCCTCACAGTGGTAAACTGATCCATCTCTCCCTGGTAGTTCAACTGTATGAATAACAGAGAGGCCGGCTAAGTGGGAAAGTACTTGGAAACTCTATTCATACAGACAACAGAAAGTGCCACCAGAGTGAAAAAAGTAAACCTAGTAAGGCAGCTTAGCCCCATCCCCTTGGTGTTTTATGCCAGCTATCTTTCTTACTGTGCCTCTGTTCATCTACACTGGTACGTGTTAGGTCCAAAGGCAGTGACAAACATTGTTACATGTATTGATGAATCCTGCCAATTCCACAAAGCACAGCCATTTTACTTAGTGTTCTCAATACCTTCTTTTCGACTCTCATCTCGTTTGAAGAAACACTTTCAGAGGAAAGAAGTTCTCCCTAAGCCACATGTGTCCTTAAGTAAACTATGAATTGAGTGCTATTTCAAGGTGTTTGGGCTGATTCCTCCACATGGCCCGTAAAACCTAGAAAAGTGTCATGCACCAGCAGGCAGTACATCTTCACTGAGTCCTGTTCTTTGCACACCAGGGTCATCTTATTGTCCATTTAATGGTCAGAAAAACAGTGTTACAGTGAGTATCCTTCTTAGTAGTAGGACTAAAGTGTTTTGGACTCGCATGTTCAGATACGGAAAAGGCTCAGGGAAGTCCACTTGAAAGCTGGTCATTTGATACAGGTGCTGGAGAGGAAAACAAGCGACTCTCATTTGGCAACTTTTAAACAGTGATACAGCTCTGGCCGTGTAAGTGTAAATAACAACAGGTCTAATCATGCATGGTGGCCTATGAGCTGGGAACTTGCATGCTTACAAAACCAGTGATTACTTGTGCATCTTCTCCTTCGAACCTCATATGTGACTCATCAACAAGTCAAGTGTAACTTGGGAGGAAAACAATATGTTGGGATGTCCTTTTTGTACATCAAGCCATGACTTCTTTGTCTTAACATCAACAATATAATTCATGTTCAGGAGTTACATCCATTTCAGAGTGTCATATCCATCCTTCTCTTGGCTATATATTTATAAGGTCCAGCCAGCTTCCTTAGATGTTTTTAAGCCCATGTAAAGTCCAAAAAAAAAAAATCTGAAAGAAGAGTTTCAAGAATTTTCAACAAATACTAGTCTAGAAATGCTGACATGAAAACCAACTAAAGTTTTCAACTCCTTCTTTTTAGGAACCTTAGCTGTGCCGTGCTTTTCAAAAATGACTTGTCATAACTGATTTGTGCCCATGTTGGCAACTCTTCTGAAATTACTTTGAAAGTAGACTAATGTGAGAGTTTCTCTTTAGAGAAAATTCAAATTACTTGCGTAGGAAGTGGCAGCAGGTCTGGGGATGTTGTAGCAGCTCACTGGCAGTGACCTTGCCTAGCTTGGGGCTGGCCTGCCATGGATTTTCACCCCAAACACTTGCAAGAAAAAAAAAAAAAGACAGAAGGGAGAGAGAAAGTTGGAAGGGAGGGAGGCAAAGTTGGAGGGATGGAGGGAGGTAGAAAAGAAGGAAGAAGAAAAGGAGAAAAACCAGGAAGGGAGGAAGAAAGCAAGGAAGGAGGAAATAGGGAGAGTACAAGGGCAGGGAAAGGACTGAGTCACTAAAACAAAAGGCCAAAAAAAAAACCAAAAAGTAAAGTAAAACAAAATAAAACAAACGGCAAGCAACAAAAAGACCAATATAGGCCATGAAAGCTGTTTGAACAGTTTAGACAGCTTTAGAATTTGAGTGACAACAAAATGAATGTTATGATGACTGGATGGAATCTTCCTACTAAGCCCCGCCTTGGCCTGGCCTAAACCAAATCAAGGGGTGGGTGGCATGGAGAGGAATTCTCTCTGGCTGGAGTGGGAGGGACCTAAACCTGTGGCACTTGAGGATGCACTGGGTAGGGAAGGGGACAAGACTCCCCTGATGGGCAGTTGAGCACAACAAGGCTCCTGGGAGCCCTTGATCATGGCTCCCACCGCCATACGCCCACCACCCGCCATACGCTCACACCCTGAAGGGGATCGCAGTGGTCTGCTCCGTTGCCTGGTGCAGGTTGGAGTTCCTGACCAAACACCTGAGTGTCCACAGCCTGCGTTGGCCTGCCTGGGCAGGCTGTGGTTGTGGTGGCAAGAGCCAAAGCCGTCTTGGTGTGATGGAGGAGCCAAGGGCTGCCTCTCAGCCATACTAGTGAGTGGTTCTGGAAGAAGCACCAAGGGTTGTGGCAGCATTGTCCGAAGACATGAAGCCAGGCCATCTTCCTTATGGCTTTCCTTGGGAGTTGGTGATGTGTACAGCTCTTAGATTTTTGGCTGTTCTCTCACTTTTCTGGAGATGTTCTCAGTCGGTTAGTAGCAGGCTTTACGTGGGAAGAGAAAAAAAGCTGGCTCTAAATCTTGCGGGACTTATTGAAAAAAAGTGTGGACTTCTTGAAAAAGTGAGCCTTGTTGAAAAAAAACATGAAGGCTTAGCCTCATCTTTAAAGGATTGCAGGTTTGAGAAGGGTTCAAGGGAAGCACAACATCTGGAGGCAACCTACGAAAAGCTGCATTGGTCCGAATCCAGCCATGGCGTTGAAATGCTCTTTCTAGAAGAAGAGCTCAAAGCACAGAAGGCTAAACATGGTCAACAGGATGAAACGATGGCGCATCTATCAAGAAGGATACGGTCCCTCCAAGGTGAATCTGAAACCCTCAGATCACAAATAGCTGAAGCTAAAACAAAATGGAGACTCTTTCAAGTGAATGAGGAAGAACTGAAGCTGGCAATCAAAGAGGTGCCTTGTTTCCAGTTGACCCAAGGAGTCAGTTCATGAGAAGAGGTCCTTTTTTTTCCTCCACCTCTCCGAGGAAACTTGTATGGGAACCTGGAGATTATTTTCCACCTGGCCCGCCACCCACTCCATTTCCAATGCGAAGTGTCTTTGCAGGGAGAGGGTTTTCCTCTCAATCTTCCCCCAAGAGCTGGAATTCAGCCCTCTACACCTGCATTCTGAAAGTACAAGTGAGTTCCCTGAAGGGTTCCTTCCACCTGCCAATGAGCCTGTTACTCAACATCCAGAACCAATCAAGAAACCTCATACTGTTGCTCTCTCTTCAAATGTAATTTGACTTTTCTCTCATTTTTAGTTTTTAAGTAACTGCTTTTACTTCAGTAATTGACTATACTTTGGCTCCAATTGAATCTCAATGAAACTATAATTCTTAAGATAGTATTTTGTAAATAAAGATGGTTTACATAGGAAGTTTATGAGTAAATTATTCCTATTTTGTTTTATTCCAGAGTACAGCATTTAATCTGATGAAGCCACTATTACATAAACAAGAATGGGAGTTCTAGGTACTTGTAATCTAGCTGATGGAAACATATTTGAAACTCCCAACAAAGAAGTGTATTTAGTATGACTGTAGCAAATGTGAAGTGACTTTAGGCTTAATGAAAAATTGTCACTGATTTTCAGACTGGTTGGGCATATCAGCTAGTTTCTCCATATCAGAATAACTAGAGCATGGGAGGACTAAAGGAGAGAACACAACTAAACATGTCACGGAAACAGGAGATCTCAACTACAAAGAAAAATGAAGACCTCTTTTTTATATTCGTTGCTGAAAACATTACATAGCTCTTGAGATATCATATTTCCTACATTAGATTCAAGTGAGCTATGAACTCCCATTTTTACCCCATATACAGTTTGCACAATCACATTGTTTACACATCCACATTTTTACAAAATGCCATATTAGTAACTGTTGTATTCTGCTACCTTTTCTATCCTCTACTATCCCCCCTCTCCTGCCCTCCCATCTTCTCTCTCTATCCCATCTGCTGTAATTTAACGTTTGGGAATTGGAAACCACACTTTAAACTCACTCTGCTCCCCTATTTCCCTTCTGTCAAATTACTCATCATCTTCTTCTATTTCTCCTCCTCCTCCTCCTCTTCCTCCTCCTCCTTATACCTTTAATTCATTCATCATACGCTCATGCATTGGTTCATTCATTCCTTTCACCTATGGTGTTGGGGATCCAACTCAAGACCTTTGAAAGTGCACAGCCAGCACTCTAGTGCTCAGCCAAAACCCCAGCACCTGTCTTTTTGATTTTATGACTCTTTATATGAAATTCAGAATTGCATTCTGCTATGGTTCACTGATATGTGGATTGACTCAGTCCTTGTTTTCTGGGAGACTTTAGGAAAATATATATGAATTATTAGGAGATTGAAATGAAAAAACAAAGAGGAAATTCCCCAATTTCTTATTCTTAGATTCCATACTCTGACTCTGCCTACCTACTATAAAAACTTTTAAACTCTTAATCCCCATTTCTATATCATTGCCAACAAGTGAACATTCACTGCCCTACAACAAACCAGAAAACTCACATTGAACAATGTTTCCCCAGTAGAGACCAAGACACAATACTTATTAAAAAAATACCCTAGTTATGATTTAGTAGTTAAAGCTTTATTTGAGTGTTAAATGTGCTCTAATTACGTGTTTGTGTGTGTGTGTGTGTGTGTGTGCTCTTGTGTAAAACATGCACTGAGGAGTAAAATAAATGCAGGATTGCAACAGCCTTCTTAAAAGTAAGAAGCAGCTTTATCACATTTGAAGCCCAGTGAAGAATCTGCCTGATACTTGACCTACAATTAATTGAAATGTGAAAAATTCAGGCCTAGAAAAACAAAGCCAACATACATAATAAATCTAATCAGTCTGTCTCACCTGTTTTCAAATCAGTCCTTTAAATAAACCTAAATTGCCAGCATAAAACATCAGTTGCTCTAAACGAGTGGACGGATGTCCCCTGCCATGGGCTGTGTATAATACATGGAGGATCCCGCCGTGATTGGTATCTAGAATGACTTCTGCCTGAACTACTACTGGAGAATAGTTGCTGATATACTGCGGTTCTTATACCAGTAAACTGGAATGAAGGTAATTTCAGGCTGCAAAGGAATAAATTGATTTTACTAACTGGTTTTTGGAAAACACTGCCATGAAAAATTATCAATATGTTCATAAAGGCATCTACATGTATCTCCACAGGGGTTTTACTTAATGGGGGAGGGGGTGAGGTCTGGATATAACTTAACTGTCCATTAGTAGGTAGAACAATATAATGGGAATCACAGTGCCCATACCGGTTTGAACTCAATCTAGGTAACATGGATTCATCTCTGTGTAATAGGCCTGCTTCTGAAAAACACAAAGTCGGGCTCCAAAAGCAGAACGATATTTTCAGAATACCATGTTATGTTTGTAAATAGATAGACAGATAGATATACAGAAATCAAAAATCTGAAAACGGTCTGCAAGTGCACATTTCAATAACTTACAATGTCAGTAGTGGGGGATTAATAGCAGATCAAGAAGACTGTATCTGCATGCGAAATGGTTCAATTTTCAAAGAGTTTTTTAAAGGACAATGGACAAAAAATTCAAAGGGTTACAGTAAGTGTTGAGGAGTGACTTGGTAAAAGGAGCACAGAGGTGAGAAAGAATTAAGTAGAGTTCAATAGAACCAGGTATAATATCTGTACACATGACTTCATGAAAGGGG
This sequence comes from Callospermophilus lateralis, assembly GCF_048772815.1. Lineage (NCBI taxonomy): Eukaryota > Metazoa > Chordata > Mammalia > Rodentia > Sciuridae > Callospermophilus > Callospermophilus lateralis. Next base: position 339,705 of record NW_027512714.1, read on the forward strand.
ACACTTAAAGAAATCATAAGGCCTAAGGAGAGATCAGGATTACTGGGGCTTGTAGGAAGAGCTGAAAAAAAACAAAAGCATGCAATGGGCAGAAAATGTGGAATAAAAGGCCTCACAGGTGGTAAACTGATCCATCTCTCCCTGGTAGTTCAACTGTATGAATAACAGAGAGGCCGGCTAAGTGGGAAAGTACTTGGAAACTCTATTCATACAGACAACAGAAAGTGCCACCAGAGTGAAAAAAATAAACCTAGTAAGGCAGCTTAGCCCCATCCCCTTGGTGTTTTATGCCAGCTATCTTTCTTACTGTGCCTCTGTTCATCTACACTGGTACGTGTTAGGTCCAAAGGCAGTGACAAACATTGTTACATGTATTGATGAATCCTGCCAATTCCACAAAGCACAGCCATTTTACTTAGTGTTCTCAATACCTTCTTTTCGACTCTCATCTCGTTTGAAGAAACACTTTCAGAGGAAAGAAGTTCTCCCTAAGCCACATGTGTCCTTAAGTAAACTATGAATTGAGTGCTATTTCAAGGTGTTTGGGCTGATTCCTCCACATGGCCCGTAAAACCTAGAAAAGTGTCATGCACCAGCAGGCAGTACATCTTCACTGAGTCCTGTTCTTTGCACACCAGGGTCATCTTATTGTCCATTTAATGGTCAGAAAAACAGTGTTACAGTGAGTATCCTTCTTAGTAGTAGGACTAAAGTGTTTTGGACTCGCATGTTCAGATACGGAAAAGGCTCAGGGAAGTCCACTTGAAAGCTGGTCATTCGATACAGGTGCTGGAGAGGAAAACAAGCGACTCTCATTTGGCAACTTTTAAACAGTGATACAGCTCTGGCCGTGTAAGTGTAAATAACAACAGGTCTAATCATGCATGGTGGCCTATGAGCTGGGAACTTGCATGCTTACAAAACCAGTGATTACTTGTGCATCTTCACCTTCGAACCTCATATGTGACTCATCAACAAGTCAAGTGTAACTTGGGAGGAAAACAATATGTTGGGATGTCCTTTTTGTACATCAAGCCATGACCTCTTTGTCTTAACATCAACAATATAATTCATGTTCAGGAGTTACATCCATTTCAGAGTGTCATATCCATCCTTCTCTTGGCTATATATTTATAAGGTCCAGCCAGCTTCCTTAGATGTTTTTAAGCCCATGAAAAGTCCAAAAAAAAAAAATCTGAAAGAAGAGTTTCAAGAATTTTCAACAAATACTAGTCTAGAAATGCTGACATGAAAACCAACTAAAGTTTTCAACTCCTTCTTTTTAGGAACCTTAGCTGTGCCGTGCTTTTCAAAAATGACTTGTCATAACTGATTTGTGCCCATGTTGGCAACTCTTCTGAAATTACTTTGAAAGTAGACTAATGTGAGAGTTTCTCTTTAGAGAAAATTCAAATTACTTGCGTAGGAAGTGGCAGCAGGTCTGGGGATGTTGTAGCAGCTCACTGGCAGTGACCTTGCCTAGCTTGGGGCTGGCCTGCCATGGATTTTCACCCCAAACACTTGCAAGAAAAAAAAAAAAAGACGGAAGGGAGTGAGAAAGTTGGAAGGGAGGGAGGCAAAGTTGGAGGGATGGAGGGAGGTAGAAAAGAAGGAAGAAGAAAAGGAGAAAAACCAGGAAGGGAGGAAGAAAGCAAGGAAGGAGGAAATAGGGAGAGTACAAGGGCAGGGAAAGGACTGAGTCACTAAAACAAAAGGCCAAAAAAAAAAAACAAAATAAAGTAAAACAAAATAAAACAAACGGCAAGCAACACAAAGACCAATATAGGCCATGAAAGCTGTTTGAACAGTTTAGACAGCTTTAGAATTTGAGTGACAACAAAATGAATGTTATGATGACTGGATGGAATCTTCCTACTAAGCCCCGCCTTGGCCTGGCCTAAACCAAATCAAGGGGTGGGTGGCATGGAGAGGAATTCTCTCTGGCTGGAGTGGGAGGGACCTAAACCTGTGGCACTTGAGGATGCACTGGGTAGGGAAGGGGACAAGACTCCCCTGATGGGCAGTTGAGCACAACAAGGCTCCTGGGAGCCCTTGATCATGGCTCCCACCGCCATACGCCCACCACCCGCCATACGCTCACACCCTGAAGGGGATCGCAGTGGTCTGCTCCGTTGCCTGGTGCAGGTTGGAGTTCCTGACCAAACACCTGAGTGTCCACAGCCTGCGTTGGCCTGCCTGGGCAGGCTGTGGTTGTGGTGGCAAGAGCCAAAGCCGTCTTGGTGTGATGGAGGAGCCAAGGGCTGCCTCTCAGCCATACTAGTGAGTGGTTCTGGAAGAAGCACCAAGGGTTGTGGCAGCATTGTCCGAAGACATGAAGCCAGGCCATCTTCCTTATGGCTTTCCTTGGGAGTTGGTGATGTGTACAGCTCTTAGATTTTTGGCTGTTCTCTCACTTTTCTGGAGATGTTCTCAGTCGGTTAGTAGCAGGCTTTACGTGGGAAGAGAAAAAAAGCTGGCTCTAAATCTTGCGGGACTTATTGAAAAAAAGTGTGGACTTCTTGAAAAAGTGAGCCTTGTTGAAAAAAAACATGAAGGCTTAGCCTCATCTTTAAAGGATTGCAGGTTTGAGAAGGGTTCAAGGGAAGCACAACATCTGGAGGCAACCTACGAAAAGCTGCATTGGTCCGAATCCAGCCATGGCGTTGAAATGCTCTTTCTAGAAGAAGAGCTCAAAGCACAGAAGGCTAAACATGGTCAACAGGATGAAACGATGGCGCATCTATCAAGAAGGATACGGTCCCTCCAAGGTGAATCTGAAACCCTCAGATCACAAATAGCTGAAGCTAAAACAAACTGGAGACTCTTTCAAGTGAATGAGGAAGAACTGAAGCTGGCAATCAAAGAGGTGCCTTGTTTCCAGTTGACCCAAGGAGTCAGTTCATGAGAAGAGGTCCTTTTTTTTCCTCCACCTCTCCGAGGAAACTTGTATGGGAACCTGGAGATTATTTTCCACCTGGCCCGCCACCCACTCCATTTCCAATGCGAAGTGTCTTTGCAGGGAGAGGGTTTTCCTCTCAATCTTCCCCCAAGAGCTGGAATTCAGCCCTCTACACCTGCATTCTGAAAGTACAAGTGAGTTCCCTGAAGGGTTCCTTCCACCTGCCAATGAGCCTGTTACTCAACATCCAGAACCAATCAAGAAACCTCATACTGTTGCTCTCTCTTCAAATGTAATTTGACTTTTCTCTCATTTTTAGTTTTTAAGTAACTGCTTTTACTTCAGTAATTGACTATACTTTGGCTCCAATTGAATCTCAATGAAACTATAATTCTTAAGATAGTATTTTGTAAATAAAGATGGTTTACATAGGAAGTTTATGAGTAAATTATTCCTATTTTGTTTTATTCCAGAGTACAGCATTTAATCTGATGAAGCCACTATTACATAAACAAGAATGGGAGTTCTAGGTACTTGTAATCTAGCTGATGGAAACATATTTGAAACTCCCAACAAAGAAGTGTATTTAGTATGACTGTAGCAAATGTGAAGTGACTTTAGGCTTAATGAAAAATTGTCACTGATTTTCAGACTGGTTGGGCATATCAGCTAGTTTCTCCATATCAGAATAACTAGAGCATGGGAGGACTAAAGGAGAGAACACAACTAAACATGTCACGGAAACAGGAGATCTCAACTACAAAGAAAAATGAAGACCTCTTTTTTATATTCGTTGCTGAAAACATTACATAGCTCTTGAGATATCATATTTCCTACATTAGATTCAAGTGAGCTATGAACTCCCATTTTTACCCCATATACAGGTTGCACAATCACATTGTTTACACATCCACATTTTTACAAAATGCCATATTAGTAACTGTTGTATTCTGCTACCTTTTCTATCCTCTACTATCCCCCCTCTCCTGCCCTCCCATCTTCTCTCTCTATCCCATCTGCTGTAATTTAACGTTTGGGAATTGGAAACCACACTTTAAACTCACTCTGCTCCCCTATTTCCCTTCTGTCAAATTACTCATCATCTTCTTCTATTTCTCCTCCTCCTCCTCCTCTTCCTCCTCCTCCTTATACCTTTAATTCATTCATCATACGCTCATGCATTGGTTCATTCATTCCTTTCACCTATGGTGTTGGGGATCCAACTCAAGACCTTTGAAAGTGCACAGCCAGCACTCTAGTGCTCAGCCAAAACCCCAGCACCTGTCTTTTTGATTTTATGACTCTTTATATGAAATTCAGAATTGCATTCTGCTATGGTTCACTGATATGTGGATTGACTCAGTCCTTGTTTTCTGGGAGACTTTAGGAAAATATATATGAATTATTAGGAGATTGAAATGAAAAAACAAAGAGGAAATTCCCCAATTTCTTATTCTTAGATTCCATACTCTGACTCTGCCTACCTACTATAAAAACTTTTAAACTCTTAATCCCCATTTCTATATCATTGCCAACAAGTGAACATTCACTGCCCTACAACAAACCAGAAAACTCACATTGAACAATGTTTCCCCAGTAGAGACCAAGACACAATACTTATTAAAAAAATACCCTAGTTATGATTTAGTAGTTAAAGCTTTATTTGAGTGTTAAATGTGCTCTAATTACGTGTTTGTGTGTGTGTGTGTGTGTGTGTGTGTGTGTGTGTGTGCTCTTGTGTAAAACATGCACTGAGGAGTAAAATAAATGCAGGATTGCAACAGCCTTCTTAAAAGTAAGAAGCAGCTTTATCACATTTGAAGCCCAGTGAAGAATCTGCCTGATACTTGACCTACAATTAATTGAAATGTGAAAAATTCAGGCCTAGAAAAACAAAGCCAACATACATAATAAATCTAATCAGTCTGTCTCACCTGTTTTCAAATCAGTCCTTTAAATAAACCTAAATTGCCAGCATAAAACATCAGTTGCTCTAAACGAGTGGACGGATGTCCCCTGCCATGGGCTGTGTAAAATACATCGAGGATCCCGCCCTGATTGGTATCTAGAATGACTTCTGCCTGAACTACTACTGGAGAATAGTTGCTGATATACTGCGGTTCTTATACCAGTAAACTGGAATGAAGGTAATTTCAGGCTGCAAAGGAATAAATTGATTTTACTAACTGGTTTTTGGAAAACACTGCCATGAAAAATTATCAATATGTTCATAAAGGCATCTACATGTATCTCCACAGGGGTTTTACTTAATGGGGGAGGGGGTGAGGTCTGGATATAACTTAACTGTCCATTAGTAGGTAGAACAATATAATGGGAATCACAGTGCCCATACCGGTTTGAACTCAATCTAGGTAACATGGATTCATCTCTGTGTAATAGGCCTGCTTCTGAAAAACACAAAGTCGGGCTCCAAAAGCAGAACGATATTTTCAGAATACCATGTTATGTTTGTAAATAGATAGACAGATAGATATACAGAAATCAAAAATCTGAAAACGGTCTGCAAGTGCACATTTCAATAACTTACAATGTCAGTAGTGGGGGATTAATAGCAGATCAAGAAGACTGTATCTGCATGCGAAATGGTTCAATTTTCAAAGAGTTTTTTAAAGGACAATGGACAAAAAATTCAAAGGGTTACAGTAAGTGTTGAGGAGTGACTTGGTAAAAGGAGCACAGAGGTGAGAAAGAATTAAGTAGAGTTCAATAGAACCAGGTATAATATCTGTACACATGACTTCATGAAAGGGGACACTTAAAGAAATCATAAGGCCTAAGGAGAGATCAGGATTAGGGGGGCTTGTAGGAAGAGCTGAAAAAAAACAAAAGCATGCAATGGGCAGAAAATGTGGAATAAAAGGCCTCACAGGTGGTAAACTGATCCATCTCTCCCTGGTAGTTCAACTGTATGAATAACAGAGAGGCCGGCTAAGTGGGAAAGTACTTGGAAACTCTATTCATACAGACAACAGAAAGTGCCACCAGAGTGAAAAAAATAAACCTAGTAAGGCAGCTTAGCCCCATCCCCTTGGTGTTTTATGCCAGCTATCTTTCTTACTGTGCCTCTGTTCATCTACACTGATACGTGTTAGGTCCAAAGGCAGTGACAAACATTGTTACATGTATTGATGAATCCTGCCAATTCCACAAAGCACAGCCATTTTACTTAGTGTTCTCAATACCTTCTTTTCGACTCTCATCTCGTTTGAAGAAACACTTTCAGAGGAAAGAAGTTCTCCCTAAGCCACATGTGTCCTTAAGTAAACTATGAATTGAGTGCTATTTCAAGGTGTTTGGGCTGATTCCTCCACATGGCCCGTAAAACCTAGAAAAGTGTCATGCACCAGCAGGCAGTACATCTTCACTGAGTCCTGTTCTTTGCACACCAGGGTCATCTTATTGTCCATTTAATGGTCAGAAAAACAGTGTTACAGTGAGTATCCTTCTTAGTAGTAGGACTAAAGTGTTTTGGACTCGCATGTTCAGATACGGAAAAGGCTCAGGGAAGTCCACTTGAAAGCTGGTCATTTGATACAGGTGCTGGAGAGGAAAACAAGCGACTCTCATTTGGCAACTTTTAAACAGTGATACAGCTCTGGCCGTGTAAGTGTAAATAACAACAGGTCTAATCATGCATGGTGGCCTATGAGCTGGGAACTTGCATGCTTACAAAACCAGTGATTACTTGTGCATCTTCTCCTTCGAACCTCATATGTGACTCATCAACAAGTCAAGTGTAACTTGGGAGGAAAACAATATGTTGGGATGTCCTTTTTGTACATCAAGCCATGACCTCTTTGTCTTAACATCAACAATATAATTCATGTTCAGGAGTTACATCCATTTCAGAGTGTCATATCCATCCTTCTCTTGGCTATATATTTATAAGGTCCAGCCAGCTTCCTTAGATGTTTTTAAGCCCATGAAAAGTCCAAAAAAAAAAAAATCTGAAAGAAGAGTTTCAAGAATTTTCAACAAATACTAGTCTAGAAATGCTGACATGAAAACCAACTAAAGTTTTCAACTCCTTCTTTTTAGGAACCTTAGCTGTGCCGTGCTTTTCAAAAATGACTTGTCATAACTGATTTGTGCCCATGTTGGCAACTCTTCTGAAATTACTTTGAAAGTAGACTAATGTGAGAGTTTCTCTTTAGAGAAAATTCAAATTACTTGCGTAGGAAGTGGCAGCAGGTCTGGGGATGTTGTAGCAGCTCACTGGCAGTGACCTTGCCTAGCTTGGGGCTGGCCTGCCATGGATTTTCACCCCAAACACTTGCAAGAAAAAAAAAAAGACGGAAGGGAGAGAGAGAGTTGGAAGGGAGGGAGGCAAAGTTGGAGGGATGGAGGGAGGTAGAAAAGAAGGAAGAAGAAAAGGAGAAAAACCAGGAAGGGAGGAAGAAAGCAAGGAAGGAGGAAATAGGGAGAGTACAAGGGCAGGGAAAGGACTGAGTCACTAAAACAAAAGGCCAAAAAAAAAACCAAAAAATAAAATAAAATAAAATAAAACAAAAGGCAAGCGACACAAAGACCAATATAGGCCATGAAAGCTGTTTGAACAGTTTAGACAGCTTTAGAATTTGAGTGACAACAAAATGAATGTTATGATGACTGGATGGAATCTTCCTACTAAGCCCGCCTTGGCCTGGCCTAAACCAAATCAAGGGGTGGGTGGCATGGAGAGGAATTCTCTCTGGTGGAGTGGGAGGGACCTAAACCTGTGGCACTTGAGGATGCACTGGGTAGGGAAGGGGACAAGACTCCCCTGATGGGCAGTTGAGCACAACAAGGCTCCTGGGAGCCCTTGATCATGGCTCCCACTGCCATACGCCCACCACCCGCCATACGCTCACACCCTGAAGGGGATCGCAGTGGTCTGCTCCGTTGCCTGGTGCAGGTTGGAGTTCCTGACCAAACACCTGAGTGTCCACAGCCTGCGTTGGCCTGCCTGGGCAGGCTGTGGTTGTGGTGGCAAGAGCCAAAGCCGTCTTGGTGTGATGGAGGAGCCAAGGGCTGCCTCTCAGCCATACTAGTGAGTGGTTCTGGAAGAAGCACCAAGGGTTGTGGCAGCATTGTCCGAAGACATGAAGCCAGGCCATCTTCCTTATGGCTTTCCTTGGGAGTTGGTGATGTGTACAGCTCTTAGATTTTTGGCTGTTCTCTCACTTTTCTGGAGATGTTCTCAGTCGGTTAGTAGCAGGCTTTACGTGGGAAGAGAAAAAAAGCTGGCTCTAAATCTTGCGGGACTTATTGAAAACAAGTGTGGACTTCTTGAAAAAGTGAGCCTTGTTGAAAAAAAACATGAAGGCTTAGCCTCATCTTTAAAGGATTGCAGGTTTGAGAAGGGTTCAAGGGAAGCACAACATCTGGAGGCAACCTACGAAAAGCTGCATTGGTCCGAATCCAGCCATGGCGTTGAAATGCTCTTTCTAGAAGAAGAGCTCAAAGCACAGAAGGCTAAACATGGTCAACAGGATGAAACGATGGCGCATCTATCAAGAAGGATACGGTCCCTCCAAGGTGAATCTGAAACCCTCAGATCACAAATAGCTGAAGCTAAAACAAACTGGAGACTCTTTCAAGTGAATGAGGAAGAACTGAAGCTGGCAATCAAAGAGGTGCCTTGTTTCCAGTTGACCCAAGGAGTCAGTTCATGAGAAGAGGTCCTTTTTTTTCCTCCACCTCTCCGAGGAAACTTGTATGGGAACCTGGAGATTATTTTCCACCTGGCCCGCCACCCACTCCATTTCCAATGCGAAGTGTCTTTGCAGGGAGAGGGTTTTCCTCTCAATCTTCCCCCAAGAGCTGGAATTCAGCCCTCTACACCTGCATTCTGAAAGTACAAGTGAGTTCCCTGAAGGGTTCCTTCCACCTGCCAATGAGCCTGTTACTCAACATCCAGAACCAATCAAGAAACCTCATACTGTTGCTCTCTCTTCAAATGTAATTTGACTTTTCTCTCATTTTTAGTTTTTAAGTAACTGCTTTTACTTCAGTAATTGACTATACTTTGGCTCCAATTGAATCTCAATGAAACTATAATTCTTAAGATAGTATTTTGTAAATAAAGATGGTTTACATAGGAAGTTTATGAGTAAATTATTCCTATTTTGTTTTATTCCAGAGTACAGCATTTAATCTGATGAAGCCACTATTACATAAACAAGAATGGGAGTTCTAGGTACTTGTAATCTAGCTGATGGAAACATATTTGAAACTCCCAACAAAGAAGTGTATTTAGTATGACTGTAGCAAATGTGAAGTGACTTTAGGCTTAATGAAAAATTGTCACTGATTTTCAGACTGGTTGGGCATATCAGCTAGTTTCTCCATATCAGAATAACTAGAGCATGGGAGGACTAAAGGAGAGAACACAACTAAACATGTCACGGAAACAGGAGATCTCAACTACAAAGAAAAATGAAGACCTCTTTTTTATATTCGTTGCTGAAAACATTACATAGCTCTTGAGATATCATATTTCCTACATTAGATTCAAGTGAGCTATGAACTCCCATTTTTACCCCATATACAGGTTGCACAATCACATTGTTTACACATCCACATTTTTACAAAATGCCATATTAGTAACTGTTGTATTCTGCTACCTTTTCTATCCTCTACTATCCCCCCTCTCCTGCCCTCCCATCTTCTCTCTCTATCCCATCTGCTGTAATTGAACGTTTGGGAATTGGAAACCACACTTTAAACTCACTCTGCTCCCCTATTTCCCTTCTGTCAAATTACTCATCATCTTCTTCTATTTCTCCTCCTCCTCCTCCTCTTCCTCCTCCTCCTTATACCTTTAATTCATTCATCATACGCTCATGCATTGGTTCATTCATTCCTTTCACCTATGGTGTTGGGGATCCAACTCAAGACCTTTGAAAGTGCACAGCCAGCACTCTAGTGCTCAGCCAAAACCCCAGCACCTGTCTTTTTGATTTTATGACTCTTTATATGAAATTCAGAATTGCATTCTGCTATGGTTCACTGATATGTGGATTGACTCAGTCCTTGTTTTCTGGGAGACTTTAGGAAAATATATATGAATTATTAGGAGATTGAAATGAAAAAACAAAGAGGAAATTCCCCAATTTCTTATTCTTAGATTCCATACTCTGACTCTGCCTACCTACTATAAAAACTTTTAAACTCTTAATCCCCATTTCTATATCATTGCCAACAAGTGAACATTCACTGCCCTACAACAAACCAGAAAACTCACATTGAACAATGTTTCCCCAGTAGAGACCAAGACACAATACTTATTAAAAAAATACCCTAGTTATGATTTAGTAGTTAAAGCTTTATTTGAGTGTTAAATGTGCTCTAATTACGTGTGTGTGTGTGTGTGTGTGTGTGTGTGTGTGTGCTCTTGTGTAAAACATGCACTGAGGAGTAAAATAAATGCAGGATTGCAACAGCCTTCTTAAAAGTAAGAAGCAGCTTTATCACATTTGAAGCCCAGTGAAGAATCTGCCTGATACTTGACCTACAATTAATTGAAATGTGAAAAATTCAGGCCTAGAAAAACAAAGCCAACATACATAATAAATCTAATCAGTCTGTCTCACCTGTTTTCAAATCAGTCCTTTAAATAAACCTAAATTGCCAGCATAAAACATCAGTTGCTCTAAACGAGTGGACGGATGTCCCCTGCCATGGGCTGTGTAAAATACATCGAGGATCCCGCCCTGATTGGTATCTAGAATGACTTCTGCCTGAACTACTACTGGAGAATAGTTGCTGATATACTGCGGTTCTTATACCAGTAAACTGGAATGAAGGTAATTTCAGGCTGCAAAGGAATAAATTGATTTTACTAACTGGTTTTTGGAAAACACTGCCATGAAAAATTATCAATATGTTCATAAAGGCATCTACATGTCTCTCCACAGGGGTTTTACTTAATGGGGGAGGGGGTGAGGTCTGGATATAACTTAACTGTCCATTAGTAGGTAGAACAATATAATGGGAATCACAGTGCCCATACCGGTTTGAACTCAATCTAGGTAACATGGATTCATCTCTGTGTAATAGGCCTGCTTCTGAAAAACACAAAGTCGGGCTCCAAAAGCAGAACGATATTTTCAGAATACCATGTTATGTTTGTAAATAGATAGACAGATAGATATACAGAAATCAAAAATCTGAAAACGGTCTGCAAGTGCACATTTCAATAACTTACAATGTCAGTAGTGGGGGATCAATAGCAGATCAAGAAGACTGTATCTGCATGTGAAATGTTTCAATTTTCAAAGAGTTTTTTAAAGGGCAATGGACAAAAAATTCAAAGGGTTACAGTAAGTGTTGAGGAGTGACTTGGTAAAAGGAGCACAGAGGTGAGAAAGAATTAAGTAGAGTTCAATAGAACCAGGTATACTATCTGTACACATGACTTCATGAAAGGGCACACTTAAAGAAATCATAAGGCCTAAGGAGAGATCAGGATTAGGGGGGCTTGTAGGAAGAGCTGAAAAAAAAACAAAAGCATGCAATGGGCAGAAAATGTGGAATAAAAGGCCTCACAGTGGTAAACTGATCCATCTCTCCCTGGTAGTTCAACTGTATGAATAACAGAGAGGCCGGCTAAGTGGGAAAGTACTTGGAAACTCTATTCATACAGACAACAGAAAGTGCCACCAGAGTGAAAAAAGTAAACCTAGTAAGGCAGCTTAGCCCCATCCCCTTGGTGTTTTATGCCAGCTATCTTTCTTACTGTGCCTCTGTTCATCTACACTGGTACGTGTTAGGTCCAAAGGCAGTGACAAACATTGTTACATGTATTGATGAATCCTGCCAATTCCACAAAGCACAGCCATTTTACTTAGTGTTCTCAATACCTTCTTTTCGACTCTCATCTCGTTTGAAGAAACACTTTCAGAGGAAAGAAGTTCTCCCTAAGCCACATGTGTCCTTAAGTAAACTATGAATTGAGTGCTATTTCAAGGTGTTTGGGCTGATTCCTCCACATGGCCCGTAAAACCTAGAAAAGTGTCATGCACCAGCAGGCAGTACATCTTCACTGAGTCCTGTTCTTTGCACACCAGGGTCATCTTATTGTCCATTTAATGGTCAGAAAAACAGTGTTACAGTGAGTATCCTTCTTAGTAGTAGGACTAAAGTGTTTTGGACTCGCATGTTCAGATACGGAAAAGGCTCAGGGAAGTCCACTTGAAAGCTGGTCATTCGATACAGGTGCTGGAGAGGAAAACAAGCGACTCTCATTTGGCAACTTTTAAACAGTGATACAGCTCTGGCCGTGTAAGTGTAAATAACAACAGGTCTAATCATGCATGGTGGCCTATGAGCTGGGAACTTGCATGCTTACAAAACCAGTGATTACTTGTGCATCTTCACCTTCGAACCTCATATGTGACTCATCAACAAGTCAAGTGTAACTTGGGAGGAAAACAATATGTTGGGATGTCCTTTTTGTACATCAAGCCATGACCTCTTTGTCTTAACATCAACAATATAATTCATGTTCAGGAGTTACATCCATTTCAGAGTGTCATATCCATCCTTCTCTTGGCTATATATTTATAAGGTCCAGCCAGCTTCCTTAGATGTTTTTAAGCCCATGAAACGTCCAAAAAAAAAAAAATCTGAAAGAAGAGTTTCAAGAATTTTCAACAAATACTAGTCTAGAAATGCTGACATGAAAACCAACTAAAGTTTTCAACTCCTTCTTTTTAGGAACCTTAGCTGTGCCGTGCTTTTCAAAAATGACTTGTCATAACTGATTTGTGCCCATGTTGGCAACTCTTCTGAAATTACTTTGAAAGTAGACTAATGTGAGAGTTTCTCTTTAGAGAAAATTCAAATTACTTGCGTAGGAAGTGGCAGCAGGTCTGGGGATGTTGTAGCAGCTCACTGGCAGTGACCTTGCCTAGCTTGGGGCTGGCCTGCCATGGATTTTCACCCCAAACACTTGCAAGAAAAAAAAAAAAAAAGACGGAAGGGAGAGAGAAAGTTGGAAGGGAGGGAGGCAAAGTTGGAGGGATGGAGGGAGGTAGAAAAGAAGGAAGAAGAAAAGGAGAAATACCAGGAAGGGAGGAAGAAAGCAAGGAAGGAGGAAATAGGGAGAGTACAAGGGCAGGGAAAGGACTGAGTCACTAAAACAAAAGGCCAAAAAAAAAAAACAAAAAGTAAAGTAAAACAAAATAAAACAAACGGCAAGCAACACAAAGACCAATATAGGCCATGAAAGCTGTTTGAACAGTTTAGACAGCTTTAGAATTTGAGTGACAACAAAATGAATGTTATGATGACTGGATGGAATCTTCCTACTAAGCCCCGCCTTGGCCTGGCCTAAACCAAATCAAGGGGTGGGTGGCATGGAGAGGAATTCTCTCTGGCTGGAGTGGGAGGGACCTAAACCTGTGGCACTTGAGGATGCACTGGGTAGGGAAGGGGACAAGACTCCCCTGATGGGCAGTTGAGCACAACAAGGCTCCTGGGAGCCCTTGATCATGGCTCCCACCGCCATACGCCCACCACCCGCCATACGCTCACACCCTGAAGGGGATCGCAGTGGTCTGCTCCGTTGCCTGGTGCAGGTTGGAGTTCCTGACCAAACACCTGAGTGTCCACAGCCTGCGTTGGCCTGCCTGGGCAGGCTGTGGTTGTGGTGGCAAGAGCCAAAGCCGTCTTGGTGTGATGGAGGAGCCAAGGGCTGCCTCTCAGCCATACTAGTGAGTGGTTCTGGAAGAAGCACCAAGGGTTGTGGCAGCATTGTCCGAAGACATGAAGCCAGGCCATCTTCCTTATGGCTTTCCTTGGGAGTTGGTGATGTGTACAGCTCTTAGATTTTTGGCTGTTCTCTCACTTTTCTGGAGATGTTCTCAGTCGGTTAGTAGCAGGCTTTACGTGGGAAGAGAAAAAAAGCTGGCTCTAAATCTTGCGGGACTTATTGAAAAAAAGTGTGGACTTCTTGAAAAAGTGAGCCTTGTTGAAAAAAAACATGAAGGCTTAGCCTCATCTTTAAAGGATTGCAGGTTTGAGAAGGGTTCAAGGGAAGCACAACATCTGGAGGCAACCTACGAAAAGCTGCATTGGTCCGAATCCAGCCATGGCGTTGAAATGCTCTTTCTAGAAGAAGAGCTCAAAGCACAGAAGGCTAAACATGGTCAACAGGATGAAACGATGGCGCATCTATCAAGAAGGATACGGTCCCTCCAAGGTGAATCTGAAACCCTCAGATCACAAATAGCTGAAGCTAAAACAAACTGGAGACTCTTTCAAGTGAATGAGGAAGAACTGAAGCTGGCAATCAAAGAGGTGCCTTGTTTCCAGTTGACCCAAGGAGTCAGTTCATGAGAAGAGGTCCTTTTTTTTCCTCCACCTCTCCGAGGAAACTTGTATGGGAACCTGGAGATTATTTTCCACCTGGCCCGCCACCCACTCCATTTCCAATGCGAAGTGTCTTTGCAGGGAGAGGGTTTTCCTCTCAATCTTCCCCCAAGAGCTGGAATTCAGCCCTCTACACCTGCATTCTGAAAGTACAAGTGAGTTCCCTGAAGGGTTCCTTCCACCTGCCAATGAGCCTGTTACTCAACATCCAGAACCAATCAAGAAACCTCATACTGTTGCTCTCTCTTCAAATGTAATTTGACTTTTCTCTCATTTTTAGTTTTTAAGTAACTGCTTTTACTTCAGTAATTGACTATACTTTGGCTCCAATTGAATCTCAATGAAACTATAATTCTTAAGATAGTATTTTGTAAATAAAGATGGTTTACATAGGAAGTTTATGAGTAAATTATTCCTATTTTGTTTTATTCCAGAGTACAGCATTTAATCTGATGAAGCCACTATTACATAAACAAGAATGGGAGTTCTAGGTACTTGTAATCTAGCTGATGGAAACATATTTGAAACTCCCAACAAAGAAGTGTATTTAGTATGACTGTAGCAAATGTGAAGTGACTTTAGGCTTAATGAAAAATTGTCACTGATTTTCAGACTGGTTGGGCATATCAGCTAGTTTCTCCATATCAGAATAACTAGAGCATGGGAGGACTAAAGGAGAGAACACAACTAAACATGTCACGGAAACAGGAGATCTCAACTACAAAGAAAAATGAAGACCTCTTTTTTATATTCGTTGCTGAAAACATTACATAGCTCTTGAGATATCATATTTCCTACATTAGATTCAAGTGAGCTATGAACTCCCATTTTTACCCCATATACAGGTTGCACAATCACATTGTTTACACATCCACATTTTTACAAAATGCCATATTAGTAACTGTTGTATTCTGCTACCTTTTCTATCCTCTACTATCCCCCCTCTCCTGCCCTCCCATCTTCTCTCTCTATCCCATCTGCTGTAATTTAACGTTTGGGAATTGGAAACCACACTTTAAACTCACTCTGCTCCCCTATTTCCCTTCTGTCAAATTACTCATCATCTTCTTCTATTTCTCCTCCTCCTCCTCCTCTTCCTCCTCCTCCTTATACCTTTAATTCATTCATCATACGCTCATGCATTGGTTCATTCATTCCTTTCACCTATGGTGTTGGGGATCCAACTCAAGACCTTTGAAAGTGCACAGCCAGCACTCTAGTGCTCAGCCAAAACCCCAGCACCTGTCTTTTTGATTTTATGACTCTTTATATGAAATTCAGAATTGCATTCTGCTATGGTTCACTGATATGTGGATTGACTCAGTCCTTGTTTTCTGGGAGACTTTAGGAAAATATATATGAATTATTAGGAGATTGAAATGAAAAAACAAAGAGGAAATTCCCCAATTTCTTATTCTTAGATTCCATACTCTGACTCTGCCTACCTACTATAAAAACTTTTAAACTCTTAATCCCCATTTCTATATCATTGCCAACAAGTGAACATTCACTGCCCTACAACAAACCAGAAAACTCACATTGAACAATGTTTCCCCAGTAGAGACCAAGACACAATACTTATTAAAAAAATACCCTAGTTATGATTTAGTAGTTAAAGCTTTATTTGAGTGTTAAATGTGCTCTAATTACGTGTTTGTGTGTGTGTGTGTGTGTGTGTGTGTGTGTGTGTGTGTGTGTGTGCTCTTGTGTAAAACATGCACTGAGGAGTAAAATAAATGCAGGATTGCAACAGCCTTCTTAAAAGTAAGAAGCAGCTTTATCACATTTGAAGCCCAGTGAAGAATCTGCCTGATACTTGACCTACAATTAATTGAAATGTGAAAAATTCAGGCCTAGAAAAACAAAGCCAACATACATAATAAATCTAATCAGTCTGTCTCACCTGTTTTCAAATCAGTCCTTTAAATAAACCTAAATTGCCAGCATAAAACATCAGTTGCTCTAAACGAGTGGACGGATGTCCCCTGCCATGGGCTGTGTAAAATACATCGAGGATCCCGCCCTGATTGGTATCTAGAATGACTTCTGCCTGAACTACTACTGGAGAATAGTTGCTGATATACTGCGGTTCTTATACCAGTAAACTGGAATGAAGGTAATTTCAGGCTGCAAAGGAATAAATTGATTTTACTAACTGGTTTTTGGAAAACACTGCCATGAAAAATTATCAATATGTTCATAAAGGCATCTACATGTCTCTCCACAGGGGTTTTACTTAATGGGGGAGGGGGTGAGGTCTGGATATAACTTAACTGTCCATTAGTAGGTAGAACAATATAATGGGAATCACAGTGCCCATACCGGTTTGAACTCAATCTAGGTAAAATGGATTCATCTCTGTGTAATAGGCCTGCTTCTGAAAAACACAAAGTCGGGCTCCAAAAGCAGAACGATATTTTCAGAATACCATGTTATGTTTGTAAATAGATAGACAGATAGATATACAGAAATCAAAAATCTGAAAACGGTCTGCAAGTGCACATTTCAATAACTTACAATGTCAGTAGTGGGGGATTAATAGCAGATCAAGAAGACTGTATCTGCATGCGAAATGGTTCAATTTTCAAAGAGTTTTTTAAAGGACAATGGACAAAAAATTCAAAGGGTTACAGTAAGTGTTGAGGAGTGACTTGGTAAAAGGAGCACAGAGGTGAGAAAGAATTAAGTAGAGTTCAATAGAACCAGGTATAATATCTGTACACATGACTTCATGAAAGGGGACACTTAAAGAAATCATAAGGCCTAAGGAGAGATCAGGATTAGGGGGGCTTGTAGGAAGAGCTGAAAAAAAACAAAAGCATGCAATGGGCAGAAAATGTGGAATAAAAGGCCTCACAGGTGGTAAACTGATCCATCTCTCCCTGGTAGTTCAACTGTATGAATAACAGAGAGGCCGGCTAAGTGGGAAAGTACTTGGAAACTCTATTCATACAGACAACAGAAAGTGCCACCAGAGTGAAAAAAATAAACCTAGTAAGGCAGCTTAGCCCCATCCCCTTGGTGTTTTATGCCAGCTATCTTTCTTACTGTGCCTCTGTTCATCTACACTGATACGTGTTAGGTCCAAAGGCAGTGACAAACATTGTTACATGTATTGATGAATCCTGCCAATTCCACAAAGCACAGCCATTTTACTTAGTGTTCTCAATACCTTCTTTTTGACTCTCATCTCGTTTGAAGAAACACTTTCAGAGGAAAGAAGTTCTCCCTAAGCCACATGTGTCCTTAAGTAAACTATGAATTGAGTGCTATTTCAAGGTGTTTGGGCTGATTCCTCCACATGGCCCGTAAAACCTAGAAAAGTGTCATGCACCAGCAGGCAGTACATCTTCACTGAGTCCTGTTCTTTGCACACCAGGGTCATCTTATTGTCCATTTAATGGTCAGAAAAACAGTGTTACAGTGAGTATCCTTCTTAGTAGTAGGACTAAAGTGTTTTGGACTCGCATGTTCAGATACGGAAAAGGCTCAGGGAAGTCCACTTGAAAGCTGGTCATTCGATACAGGTGCTGGAGAGGAAAACAAGCGACTCTCATTTGGCAACTTTTAAACAGTGATACAGCTCTGGCCGTGTAAGTGTAAATAACAACAGGTCTAATCATGCATGGTGGCCTATGAGCTGGGAACTTGCATGCTTACAAAACCAGTGATTACTTGTGCATCTTCTCCTTCGAACCTCATATGTGACTCATCAACAAGTCAAGTGTAACTTGGGAGGAAAACAATATGTTGGGATGTCCTTTTTGTACATCAAGCCATGACCTCTTTGTCTTAACATCAACAATATAATTCATGTTCAGGAGTTACATCCATTTCAGAGTGTCATATCCATCCTTCTCTTGGCTATATATTTATAAGGTCCAGCCAGCTTCCTTAGATGTTTTTAAGCCCATGAAAAGTCCAAAAAAAAAAAAATCTGAAAGAAGAGTTTCAAGAATTTTCAACAAATACTAGTCTAGAAATGCTGACATGAAAACCAACTAAAGTTTTCAACTCCTTCTTTTTAGGAACCTTAGCTGTGCCGTGCTTTTCAAAAATGACTTGTCATAACTGATTTGTGCCCATGTTGGCAACTCTTCTGAAATTACTTTGAAAGTAGACTAATGTGAGAGTTTCTCTTTAGAGAAAATTCAAATTACTTGCGTAGGAAGTGGCAGCAGGTCTGGGGATGTTGTAGCAGCTCACTGGCAGTGACCTTGCCTAGCTTGGGGCTGGCCTGCCATGGATTTTCACCCCAAACACTTGCAAGAAAAAAAAAAAGACGGAAGGGAGAGAGAGAGTTGGAAGGGAGGGAGGCAAAGTTGGAGGGATGGAGGGAGGTAGAAAAGAAGGAAGAAGAAAAGGAGAAAAACCAGGAAGGGAGGAAGAAAGCAAGGAAGGAGGAAATAGGGAGAGTACAAGGGCAGGGAAAGGACTGAGTCACTAAAACAAAAGGCCAAAAAAAAAACCAAAAAATAAAATAAAATAAAATAAAACAAAAGGCAAGCGACACAAAGACCAATATAGGCCATGAAAGCTGTTTGAACAGTTTAGACAGCTTTAGAATTTGAGTGACAACAAAATGAATGTTATGATGACTGGATGGAATCTTCCTACTAAGCCCGCCTTGGCCTGGCCTAAACCAAATCAAGGGGTGGGTGGCATGGAGAGGAATTCTCTCTGGTGGAGTGGGAGGGACCTAAACCTGTGGCACTTGAGGATGCACTGGGTAGGGAAGGGGACAAGACTCCCCTGATGGGCAGTTGAGCACAACAAGGCTCCTGGGAGCCCTTGATCATGGCTCCCACTGCCATACGCCCACCACCCGCCATACGCTCACACCCTGAAGGGGATCGCAGTGGTCTGCTCCGTTGCCTGGTGCAGGTTGGAGTTCCTGACCAAACACCTGAGTGTCCACAGCCTGCGTTGGCCTGCCTGGGCAGGCTGTGGTTGTGGTGGCAAGAGCCAAAGCCGTCTTGGTGTGATGGAGGAGCCAAGGGCTGCCTCTCAGCCATACTAGTGAGTGGTTCTGGAAGAAGCACCAAGGGTTGTGGCAGCATTGTCCGAAGACATGAAGCCAGGCCATCTTCCTTATGGCTTTCCTTGGGAGTTGGTGATGTGTACAGCTCTTAGATTTTTGGCTGTTCTCTCACTTTTCTGGAGATGTTCTCAGTCGGTTAGTAGCAGGCTTTACGTGGGAAGAGAAAAAAAGCTGGCTCTAAATCTTGCGGGACTTATTGAAAACAAGTGTGGACTTCTTGAAAAAGTGAGCCTTGTTGAAAAAAAACATGAAGGCTTAGCCTCATCTTTAAAGGATTGCAGGTTTGAGAAGGGTTCAAGGGAAGCACAACATCTGGAGGCAACCTACGAAAAGCTGCATTGGTCCGAATCCAGCCATGGCGTTGAAATGCTCTTTCTAGAAGAAGAGCTCAAAGCACAGAAGGCTAAACATGGTCAACAGGATGAAACGATGGCGCATCTATCAAGAAGGATACGGTCCCTCCAAGGTGAATCTGAAACCCTCAGATCACAAATAGCTGAAGCTAAAACAAACTGGAGACTCTTTCAAGTGAATGAGGAAGAACTGAAGCTGGCAATCAAAGAGGTGCCTTGTTTCCAGTTGACCCAAGGAGTCAGTTCATGAGAAGAGGTCCTTTTTTTTCCTCCACCTCTCCGAGGAAACTTGTATGGGAACCTGGAGATTATTTTCCACCTGGCCCGCCACCCACTCCATTTCCAATGCGAAGTGTCTTTGCAGGGAGAGGGTTTTCCTCTCAATCTTCCCCCAAGAGCTGGAATTCAGCCCTCTACACCTGCATTCTGAAAGTACAAGTGAGTTCCCTGAAGGGTTCCTTCCACCTGCCAATGAGCCTGTTACTCAACATCCAGAACCAATCAAGAAACCTCATACTGTTGCTCTCTCTTCAAATGTAATTTGACTTTTCTCTCATTTTTAGTTTTTAAGTAACTGCTTTTACTTCAGTAATTGACTATACTTTGGCTCCAATTGAATCTCAATGAAACTATAATTCTTAAGATAGTATTTTGTAAATAAAGATGGTTTACTTAGGAAGTTTATGAGTAAATTATTCCTATTTTGTTTTATTCCAGAGTACAGCATTTAATCTGATGAAGCCACTATTACATAAACAAGAATGGGAGTTCTAGGTACTTGTAATCTAGCTGATGGAAACATATTTGAAACTCCCAACAAAGAAGTGTATTTAGTATGACTGTAGCAAATGTGAAGTGACTTTAGGCTTAATGAAAAATTGTCACTGATTTTCAGACTGGTTGGGCATATCAGCTAGTTTCTCCATATCAGAATAACTAGAACATGGGAGGACTAAAGGAGAGAACACAACTAAACATGTCACGGAAACAGGAGATCTCAACTACAAAGAAAAATGAAGACCTCTTTTTTATATTCGTTGCTGAAAACATTACATAGCTCTTGAGATATCATATTTCCTACATTAGATTCAAGTGAGCTATGAACTCCCATTTTTACCCCATATACAGGTTGCACAATCACATTGTTTACACATCCACATTTTTACAAAATGCCATATTAGTAACTGTTGTATTCTGCTACCTTTTCTATCCTCTACTATCCCCCCTCTCCTGCCCTCCCATCTTCTCTCTCTATCCCATCTGCTGTAATTGAACGTTTGGGAATTGGAAACCACACTTTAAACTCACTCTGCTCCCCTATTTCCCTTCTGTCAAATTACTCATCATCTTCTTCTATTTCTCCTCCTCCTCCTCCTCTTCCTCCTCCTCCTTATACCTTTAATTCATTCATCATACGCTCATGCATTGGTTCATTCATTCCTTTCACCTATGGTGTTGGGGATCCAACTCAAGACCTTTGAAAGTGCACAGCCAGCACTCTAGTGCTCAGCCAAAACCCCAGCACCTGTCTTTTTGATTTTATGACTCTTTATATGAAATTCAGAATTGCATTCTGCTATGGTTCACTGATATGTGGATTGACTCAGTCCTTGTTTTCTGGGAGACTTTAGGAAAATATATATGAATTATTAGGAGATTGAAATGAAAAAACAAAGAGGAAATTCCCCAATTTCTTATTCTTAGATTCCATACTCTGACTCTGCCTACCTACTATAAAAACTTTTAAACTCTTAATCCCCATTTCTATATCATTGCCAACAAGTGAACATTCACTGCCCTACAAGAAACCAGAAAACTCACATTGAACAATGTTTCCCCAGTAGAGACCAAGACACAATACTTATTAAAAAAATACCCTAGTTATGATTTAGTAGTTAAAGCTTTATTTGAGTGTTAAATGTGCTCTAATTACGTGTCTGTGTGTGTGTGTGTGTGTGTGTGTGTGCTCTTGTGTAAAACATGCACTGAGGAGTAAAATAAATGCAGGATTGCAACAGCCTTCTTAAAAGTAAGAAGCAGCTTTATCACATTTGAAGCCCAGTGAAGAATCTGCCTGATACTTGACCTACAATTAATTGAAATGTGAAAAATTCAGGCCTAGAAAAACAAAGCCAACATACATAATAAATCTAATCAGTCTGTCTCACCTGTTTTCAAATCAGTCCTTTAAATAAACCTAAATTGCCAGCATAAAACATCAGTTGCTCTAAACGAGTGGACGGATGTCCCCTGCCATGGGCTGTGTTAAATACATCGAGGATCCCGCCCTGATTGGTATCTAGAATGACTTCTGCCTGAACTACTACTGGAGAATAGTTGCTGATATACTGCGGTTCTTATACCAGTAAACTGGAATGAAGGTAATTTCAGGCTGCAAAGGAATAAATTGATTTTACTAACTGGTTTTTGGAAAACACTGCCATGAAAAATTATCAATATGTTCATAAAGGCATCTACATGTCTCTCCACAGGGGTTTTACTTAATGGGGGAGGGGGTGAGGTCTGGATATAACTTAACTGTCCATTAGTAGGTAGAACAATATAATGGGAATCACATTGCCCATACCGGTTTGAACTCAATCTAGGTAACATGGATTCATCTCTGTGTTATAGGCCTGCTTCTGAAAAACACAAAGTCGGGCTCCAAAAGCAGAACGATATTTTCAGAATACCATGTTATGTTTGTAAATAGATAGACAGATAGATATACAGAAATCAAAAATCTGAAAACGGTCTGCAAGTGCACATTTCAATAACTTACAATGTCAGTAGTGGGGGATCAATAGCAGATCAAGAAGACTGTATCTGCATGTGAAATGTTTCAATTTTCAAAGAGTTTTTTAAAGGGCAATGGACAAAAAATTCAAAGGGTTACAGTAAGTGTTGAGGAGTGACTTGGTAAAAGGAGCACAGAGGTGAGAAAGAATTAAGTAGAGTTCAATAGAACCAGGTATACTATCTGTACACATGACTTCATGAAAGGGCACACTTAAAGAAATCATAAGGCCTAAGGAGAGATCAGGATTAGGGGGGCTTGTAGGAAGAGCTGAAAAAAAACAAAAGCATGCAATGGGCAGAAAATGTGGAATAAAAGGCCTCACAGTGGTAAACTGATCCATCTCTCCCTGGTAGTTCAACTGTATGAATAACAGAGAGGCCGGCTAAGTGGGAAAGTACTTGGAAACTCTATTCATACAGACAACAGAAAGTGCCACCAGAGTGAAAAAAGTAAACCTAGTAAGGCAGCTTAGCCCCATCCCCTTGGTGTTTTATGCCAGCTATCTTTCTTACTGTGCCTCTGTTCATCTACACTGGTACGTGTTAGGTCCAAAGGCAGTGACAAACATTGTTACATGTATTGATGAATCCTGCCAATTCCACAAAGCACAGCCATTTTACTTAGTGTTCTCAATACCTTCTTTTCGACTCTCATCTCGTTTGAAGAAACACTTTCAGAGGAAAGAAGTTCTCCCTAAGCCACATGTGTCCTTAAGTAAACTATGAATTGAGTGCTATTTCAAGGTGTTTGGGCTGATTCCTCCACATGGCCCGTAAAACCTAGAAAAGTGTCATGCACCAGCAGGCAGTACATCTTCACTGAGTCCTGTTCTTTGCACACCAGGGTCATCTTATTGTCCATTTAATGGTCAGAAAAACAGTGTTACAGTGAGTATCCTTCTTAGTAGTAGGACTAAAGTGTTTTGGACTCGCATGTTCAGATACGGAAAAGGCTCAGGGAAGTCCACTTGAAAGCTGGTCATTCGATACAGGTGCTGGAGAGGAAAACAAGCGACTCTCATTTGGCAACTTTTAAACAGTGATACAGCTCTGGCCGTGTAAGTGTAAATAACAACAGGTCTAATCATGCATGGTGGCCTATGAGCTGGGAACTTGCATGCTTACAAAACCAGTGATTACTTGTGCATCTTCTCCTTCGAACCTCATATGTGACTCATCAACAAGTCAAGTGTAACTTGGGAGGAAAACAATATGTTGGGATGTCCTTTTTGTACATCAAGCCATGACTTCTTTGTCTTAACATCAACAATATAATTCATGTTCAGGAGTTACATCCATTTCAGAGTGTCATATCCATCCTTCTCTTGGCTATATATTTATAAGGTCCAGCCAGCTTCCTTAGATGTTTTTAAGCCCATGTAAAGTCCAAAAAAAAAAAATCTGAAAGAAGAGTTTCAAGAATTTTCAACAAATACTAGTCTAGAAATGCTGACATGAAAACCAACTAAAGTTTTCAACTCCTTCTTTTTAGGAACCTTAGCTGTGCCGTGCTTTTCAAAAATGACTTGTCATAACTGATTTGTGCCCATGTTGGCAACTCTTCTGAAATTACTTTGAAAGTAGACTAATGTGAGAGTTTCTCTTTAGAGAAAATTCAAATTACTTGCGTAGGAAGTGGCAGCAGGTCTGGGGATGTTGTAGCAGCTCACTGGCAGTGACCTTGCCTAGCTTGGGGCTGGCCTGCCATGGATTTTCACCCCAAACACTTGCAAGAAAAAAAAAAAAGACAGAAGGGAGAGAGAAAGTTGGAAGGGAGGGAGGCAAAGTTGGAGGGATGGAGGGAGGTAGAAAAGAAGGAAGAAGAAAAGGAGAAAAACCAGGAAGGGAGGAAGAAAGCAAGGAAGGAGGAAATAGGGAGAGTACAAGGGCAGGGAAAGGACTGAGTCACTAAAACAAAAGGCCAAAAAAAAAAACCAAAAAGTAAAGTAAAACAAAATAAAACAAACGGCAAGTGACACAAAGACCAATATAGGCCATGAAAGCTGTTTGAACAGTTTAGACAGCTTTAGAATTTGAGTGACAACAAAATGAATGTTATGATGACTGGATGGAATCTTCCTACTAAGCCCCGCCTTGGCCTGGCCTAAACCAAATCAAGGGGTGGGTGGCATGGAGAGGAATTCTCTCTGGCTGGAGTGGGAGGGACCTAAACCTGTGGCACTTGAGGATGCACTGGGTAGGGAAGGGGACAAGACTCCCCTGATGGGCAGTTGAGCACAACAAGGCTCCTGGGAGCTTTTGATCATGGCTCCCACCGCCATACGCCCACCACCCGCCATACGCTCACACCCTGAAGGGGATCGCAGTGGTCTGCTCCGTTGCCTGGTGCAGGTTGGAGTTCCTGACCAAACACCTGAGTGTCCACAGCCTGCGTTGGCCTGCCTGGGCAGGCTGTGGTTGTGGTGGCAAGAGCCAAAGCCGTCTTGGTGTGATGGAGGAGCCAAGGGCTGCCTCTCAGCAATACTAGTGAGTGGTTCTGGAAGAAGCACCAAGGGTTGTGGCAGCATTGTCCGAAGACATGAAGCCAGGCCATCTTCCTTATGGCTTTCCTTGGGAGTTGGTGATGTGTACAGCTCTTAGATTTTTGGCTGTTCTCTCACTTTTCTGGAGATGTTCTCAGTCGGTTAGTAGCAGGCTTTACGTGGGAAGAGAAAAAAAGCTGGCTCTAAATCTTGCGGGACTTATTGAAAAAAAGTGTGGACTTCTTGAAAAAGTGAGCCTTGTTGAAAAAAAACATGAAGGCTTAGCCTCATCTTTAAAGGATTGCAGGTTTGAGAAGGGTTCAAGGGAAGCACAACATCTGGAGGCAACCTACGAAAAGCTGCATTGGTCCGAATCCAGCCATGGCGTTGAAATGCTCTTTCTAGAAGAAGAGCTCAAAGCACAGAAGGCTAAACATGGTCAACAGGATGAAACGATGGCGCATCTATCAAGAAGGATACGGTCCCTCCAAGGTGAATCTGAAACCCTCAGATCACAAATAGCTGAAGCTAAAACAAACTGGAGACTCTTTCAAGTGAATGAGGAAGAACTGAAGCTGGCAATCAAAGAGGTGCCTTGTTTCCAGTTGACCCAAGGAGTCAGTTCATGAGAAGAGGTCCTTTTTTTTCCTCCACCTCTCCGAGGAAACTTGTATGGGAACCTGGAGATTATTTTCCACCTGGCCCGCCACCCACTCCATTTCCAATGCGAAGTGTCTTTGCAGGGAGAGGGTTTTCCTCTCAATCTTCCCCCAAGAGCTGGAATTCAGCCCTCTACACCTGCATTCTGAAAGTACAAGTGAGTTCCCTGAAGGGTTCCTTCCACCTGCCAATGAGCCTGTTACTCAACATCCAGAACCAATCAAGAAACCTCATACTGTTGCTCTCTCTTCAAATGTAATTTGACTTTTCTCTCATTTTTAGTTTTTAAGTAACTGCTTTTACTTCAGTAATTGACTATACTTTGGCTCCAATTGAATCTCAATGAAACTATAATTCTTAAGATAGTATTTTGTAAATAAAGATGGTTTACATAGGAAGTTTATGAGTAAATTATTCCTATTTTGTTTTATTCCAGAGTACAGCATTTAATCTGATGAAGCCACTATTACATAAACAAGAATGGGAGTTCTAGGTACTTGTAATCTAGCTGATGGAAACATATTTGAAACTCCCAACAAAGAAGTGTATTTAGTATGACTGTAGCAAATGTGAAGTGACTTTAGGCTTAATGAAAAATTGTCACTGATTTTCAGACTGGTTGGGCATATCAGCTAGTTTCTCCATATCTGAATAACTATGAGCATGGGAGGACTAAAGGAGAGAACACAACTAAACATGTCACGGAAACAGGAGATCTCAACTACAAAGAAAAATGAAGACCTCTTTTTTATATTCGTTGCTGAAAACATTACATAGCTCTTGAGATATCATATTTCCTACATTAGATTCAAGTGAGCTATGAACTCCCATTTTTACCCCATATACAGGTTGCACAATCACATTGTTTACACATCCACATTTTTACAAAATGCCATATTAGTAACTGTTGTATTCTGCTACCTTTTCTATCCTCTACTATCCCCCCTCTCCTGCCCTCCCATCTTCTCTCTCTATCCCATCTGCTGTAATTGAACGTTTGGGAATTGGAAACCACACTTTAAACTCACTCTGCTCCCCTATTTCCCTTCTGTCAAATTACTCATCATCTTCTTCTATTTCTCCTCCTCCTCCTCCACTTCCTCCTCCTCCTTATACCTTTAATTCATTCATCATACGCTCATGCATTGGTTCATTCATTCCTTTCACCTATGGTGTTGGGGATCCAACTCAAGACCTTTGAAAGTGCACAGCCAGCACTCTAGTGCTCAGCCAAAACCCCAGCACCTGTCTTTTTGATTTTATGACTCTTTATATGAAATTCAGAATTGCATTCTGCTATGGTTCACTGATATGTGGATTGACTCAGTCCTTGTTTTCTGGGAGACTTTAGGAAAATATATATGAATTATTAGGAGATTGAAATGAAAAAACAAAGAGGAAATTAACCAATTTCTTATTCTTAGATTCCATACTCTGACTCTGCCTACCTACTATAAAAACTTTTAAACTCTTAATCCCCATTTCTATATCATTGCCAACAAGTGAACATTCACTGCCCTACAACAAACCAGAAAACTCACATTGAACAATGTTTCCCCAGTAGAGACCAAGACACAATACTTATTAAAAAAATACCCTAGTTATGTGTAAAACATGCACTGAGGAGTAAAATAAATGCAGGATTGCAACAGCCTTCTTAAAAGTAAGAAGCAGCTTTATCACATTTGAAGCCCAGTGAAGAATCTGCCTGATACTTGACCTACAATTAATTGAAATGTGAAAAATTCAGGCCTAGAAAAACAAAGCCAACATACATAATAAATCTAATCAGTCTGTCTCACCTGTTTTCAAATCAGTCCTTTAAATAAACCTAAATTGCCAGCATAAAACATCAGTTGCTCTAAACGAGTGGACGTATGTCCCCTGCCATGGGCTGTGTAAAATACATGGAGGATCCCGCCCTGATTGGTATCTAGAATGACTTCTGCCTGAACTACTACTGGAGAATAGTTGCTGATATACTGCGGTTCTTATCCCAGTAAACTGGAATGAAGGTAATTTCAGGCTGCAAAGGAATAAATTGATTTTACTAACTGGTTTTTGGAAAACACTGCCATGAAAAATTATCAATATGTTCATAAAGGCATCTACATGTCTCTCCACAGGGGTTTTACTTAATGGGGGAGGGGGTGAGGTCTGGATATAACTTAACTGTCCATTAGTAGGTAGAACAATATAATGGGAATCACAGTGCCCATACCGGTTTGAACTCATCTAGGTAACATGGATTCATCTCTGTGTAATAGGCCTGCTTCTGAAAAACACAAAGTCGGGCTCCAAAAGCAGAACGATATTTTCAGAATACCATGTTATGTTTGTAAATAGATAGACAGATAGATATACAGAAATCAAAAATCTGAAAACGGTCTGCAAGTGCACATTTCAATAACTTACAATGTCAGTAGTGGGGGATCAATAGCAGATCAAGAAGACTGTATCTGCATGTGAAATGTTTCAATTTTCAAAGAGTTTTTTAAAGGGCAATGGACAAAAAATTCAAAGGGTTACAGTAAGTGTTGAGGAGTGACTTGGTAAAAGGAGCACAGAGGTGAGAAAGAATTAAGTAGAGGTCAATAGAACCAGGTATACTATCTGTACACATGACTTCATGAAAGGGCACACTTAAAGAAATCATAAGGCCTAAGGAGAGATCAGGATTAGGGGGGCTTGTAGGAAGAGCTGAAAAAAAAACAAAAGCATGCAATGGGCAGAAAATGTGGAATAAAAGGCCTCACAGTGGTAAACTGATCCATCTCTCCCTGGTAGTTCAACTGTATGAATAACAGAGAGGCCGGCTAAGTGGGAAAGTACTTGGAAACTCTATTCATACAGACAACAGAAAGTGCCACCAGAGTGAAAAAAGTAAACCTAGTAAGGCAGCTTAGCCCCATCCCCTTGGTGTTTTATGCCAGCTATCTTTCTTACTGTGCCTCTGTTCATCTACACTGGTACGTGTTAGGTCCAAAGGCAGTGACAAACATTGTTACATGTATTGATGAATCCTGCCAATTCCACAAAGCACAGCCATTTTACTTAGTGTTCTCAATACCTTCTTTTCGACTCTCATCTCGTTTGAAGAAACACTTTCAGAGGAAAGAAGTTCTCCCTAAGCCACATGTGTCCTTAAGTAAACTATGAATTGAGTGCTATTTCAAGGTGTTTGGGCTGATTCCTCCACATGGCCCGTAAAACCTAGAAAAGTGTCATGCACCAGCAGGCAGTACATCTTCACTGAGTCCTGTTCTTTGCACACCAGGGTCATCTTATTGTCCATTTAATGGTCAGAAAAACAGTGTTACAGTGAGTATCCTTCTTAGTAGTAGGACTAAAGTGTTTTGGACTCGCATGTTCAGATACGGAAAAGGCTCAGGGAAGTCCACTTGAAAGCTGGTCATTCGATACAGGTGCTGGAGAGGAAAACAAGCGACTCTCATTTGGCAACTTTTAAACAGTGATACAGCTCTGGCCGTGTAAGTGTAAATAACAACAGGTCTAATCATGCATGGTGGCCTATGAGCTGGGAACTTGCATGCTTACAAAACCAGTGATTACTTGTGCATCTTCTCCTTCGAACCTCATATGTGACTCATCAACAAGTCAAGTGTAACTTGGGAGGAAAACAATATGTTGGGATGTCCTTTTTGTACATCAAGCCATGACTTCTTTGTCTTAACATCAACAATATAATTCATGTTCAGGAGTTACATCCATTTCAGAGTGTCATATCCATCCTTCTCTTGGCTATATATTTATAAGGTCCAGCCAGCTTCCTTAGATGTTTTTAAGCCCATGTAAAGTCCAAAAAAAAAAAATCTGAAAGAAGAGTT
Source organism: Callospermophilus lateralis (assembly GCF_048772815.1). NCBI lineage: Eukaryota > Metazoa > Chordata > Mammalia > Rodentia > Sciuridae > Callospermophilus > Callospermophilus lateralis. Next base: position 369,164 of record NW_027512714.1, read on the forward strand.
TCAAGAATTTTCAACAAATACTAGTCTAGAAATGCTGACATGAAAACCAACTAAAGTTTTCAACTCCTTCTTTTTAGGAACCTTAGCTGTGCCGTGCTTTTCAAAAATGACGTGTCATAACTGATTTGTGCCCATGTTGGCAACTCTTCTGAAATTACTTTGAAAGTAGACTAATGTGAGAGTTTCTCTTTAGAGAAAATTCAAATTACTTGCGTAGGAAGTGGCAGCAGGTCTGGGGATGTTGTAGCAGCTCACTGGCAGTGACCTTGCCTAGCTTGGGGCTGGCCTGCCATGGATTTTCACCCCAAACACTTGCAAGAAAAAAAAAAAAGACAGAAGGGAGAGAGAAAGTTGGAAGGGAGGGAGGCAAAGTTGGAGGGATGGAGGGAGGTAGAAAAGAAGGAAGAAGAAAAGGAGAAAAACCAGGAAGGGAGGAAGAAAGCAAGGAAGGAGGAAATAGGGAGAGTACAAGGGCAGGGAAAGGACTGAGTCACTAAAACAAAAGGCCAAAAAAAAAAACCAAAAAGTAAAGTAAAACAAAATAAAACAAACGGCAAGTGACACAAAGACCAATATAGGCCATGAAAGCTGTTTGAACAGTTTAGACAGCTTTAGAATTTGAGTGACAACAAAATGAATGTTATGATGACTGGATGGAATCTTCCTACTAAGCCCCGCCTTGGCCTGGCCTAAACCAAATCAAGGGGTGGGTGGCATGGAGAGGAATTCTCTCTGGCTGGAGTGGGAGGGACCTAAACCTGTGGCACTTGAGGATGCACTGGGTAGGGAAGGGGACAAGACTCCCCTGATGGGCAGTTGAGCACAACAAGGCTCCTGGGAGCTTTTGATCATGGCTCCCACCGCCATACGCCCACCACCCGCCATACGCTCACACCCTGAAGGGGATCGCAGTGGTCTGCTCCGTTGCCTGGTGCAGGTTGGAGTTCCTGACCAAACACCTGAGTGTCCACAGCCTGCGTTGGCCTGCCTGGGCAGGCTGTGGTTGTGGTGGCAAGAGCCAAAGCCGTCTTGGTGTGATGGAGGAGCCAAGGGCTGCCTCTCAGCCATACTAGTGAGTGGTTCTGGAAGAAGCACCAAGGGTTGTGGCAGCATTGTCCGAAGACATGAAGCCAGGCCATCTTCCTTATGGCTTTCCTTGGGAGTTGGTGATGTGTACAGCTCTTAGATTTTTGGCTGTTCTCTCACTTTTCTGGAGATGTTCTCAGTCGGTTAGTAGCAGGCTTTACGTGGGAAGAGAAAAAAAGCTGGCTCTAAATCTTGCGGGACTTATTGAAAACAAGTGTGGACTTCTTGAAAAAGTGAGCCTTGTTGAAAAAAAACATGAAGGCTTAGCCTCATCTTTAAAGGATTGCAGGTTTGAGAAGGGTTCAAGGGAAGCACAACATCTGGAGGCAACCTACGAAAAGCTGCATTGGTCCGAATCCAGCCATGGCGTTGAAATGCTCTTTCTAGAAGAAGAGCTCAAAGCACAGAAGGCTAAACATGGTCAACAGGATGAAACGATGGCGCATCTATCAAGAAGGATACGGTCCCTCCAAGGTGAATCTGAAACCCTCAGATCACAAATAGCTGAAGCTAAAACAAACTGGAGACTCTTTCAAGTGAATGAGGAAGAACTGAAGCTGGCAATCAAAGAGGTGCCTTGTTTCCAGTTGACCCAAGGAGTCAGTTCATGAGAAGAGGTCCTTTTTTTTCCTCCACCTCTCCGAGGAAACTTGTATGGGAACCTGGAGATTATTTTCCACCTGGCCCGCCACCCACTCCATTTCCAATGCGAAGTGTCTTTGCAGGGAGAGGGTTTTCCTCTCAATCTTCCCCCAAGAGCTGGAATTCAGCCCTCTACACCTGCATTCTGAAAGTACAAGTGAGTTCCCTGAAGGGTTCCTTCCACCTGCCAATGAGCCTGTTACTCAACATCCAGAACCAATCAAGAAACCTCATACTGTTGCTCTCTCTTCAAATGTAATTTGACTTTTCTCTCATTTTTAGTTTTTAAGTAACTGCTTTTACTTCAGTAATTGACTATACTTTGGCTCCAATTGAATCTCAATGAAACTATAATTCTTAAGATAGTATTTTGTAAATAAAGATGGTTTACATAGGAAGTTTATGAGTAAATTATTCCTATTTTGTTTTATTCCAGAGTACAGCATTTAATCTGATGAAGCCACTATTACATAAACAAGAATGGGAGTTCTAGGTACTTGTAATCTAGCTGATGGAAACATATTTGAAACTCCCAACAAAGAAGTGTATTTAGTATGACTGTAGCAAATGTGAAGTGACTTTAGGCTTAATGAAAAATTGTCACTGATTTTCAGACTGGTTGGGCATATCAGCTAGTTTCTCCATATCTGAATAACTATGAGCATGGGAGGACTAAAGGAGAGAACACAACTAAACATGTCACGGAAACAGGAGATCTCAACTACAAAGAAAAATGAAGACCTCTTTTTTATATTCGTTGCTGAAAACATTACATAGCTCTTGAGATATCATATTTCCTACATTAGATTCAAGTGAGCTATGAACTCCCATTTTTACCCCATATACAGGTTGCACAATCACATTGTTTACACATCCACATTTTTACAAAATGCCATATTAGTAACTGTTGTATTCTGCTACCTTTTCTATCCTCTACTATCCCCCCTCTCCTGCCCTCCCATCTTCTCTCTCTATCCCATCTGCTGTAATTGAACGTTTGGGAATTGGAAACCACACTTTAAACTCACTCTGCTCCCCTATTTCCCTTCTGTCAAATTACTCATCATCTTCTTCTATTTCTCCTCCTCCTCCTCCTCTTCCTCCTCCTCCTTATACCTTTAATTCATTCATCATACGCTCATGCATTGGTTCATTCATTCCTTTCACCTATGGTGTTGGGGATCCAACTCAAGACCTTTGAAAGTGCACAGCCAGCACTCTAGTGCTCAGCCAAAACCCCAGCACCTGTCTTTTTGATTTTATGACTCTTTATATGAAATTCAGAATTGCATTCTGCTATGGTTCACTGATATGTGGATTGACTCAGTCCTTGTTTTCTGGGAGACTTTAGGAAAATATATATGAATTATTAGGAGATTGAAATGAAAAAACAAAGAGGAAATTAACCAATTTCTTATTCTTAGATTCCATACTCTGACTCTGCCTACCTACTATAAAAACTTTTAAACTCTTAATCCCCATTTCTATATCATTGCCAACAAGTGAACATTCACTGCCCTACAACAAACCAGAAAACTCACATTGAACAATGTTTCCCCAGTAGAGACCAAGACACAATACTTATTAAAAAAATACCCTAGTTATGTGTAAAACATGCACTGAGGAGTAAAATAAATGCAGGATTGCAACAGCCTTCTTAAAAGTAAGAAGCAGCTTTATCACATTTGAAGCCCAGTGAAGAATCTGCCTGATACTTGACCTACAATTAATTGAAATGTGAAAAATTCAGGCCTAGAAAAACAAAGCCAACATACATAATAAATCTAATCAGTCTGTCTCACCTGTTTTCAAATCAGTCCTTTAAATAAACCTAAATTGCCAGCATAAAACATCAGTTGCTCTAAACGAGTGGACGGATGTCCCCTGCCATGGGCTGTGTAAAATACATGGAGGATCCCGCCCTGATTGGTATCTAGAATGACTTCTGCCTGAACTACTACTGGAGAATAGTTGCTGATATACTGCGGTTCTTATCCCAGTAAACTGGAATGAAGGTAATTTCAGGCTGCAAAGGAATAAATTGATTTTACTAACTGGTTTTTGGAAAACACTGCCATGAAAAATTATCAATATGTTCATAAAGGCATCTACATGTCTCTCCACAGGGGTTTTACTTAATGGGGGAGGGGGTGAGGTCTGGATATAACTTAACTGTCCATTAGTAGGTAGAACAATATAATGGGAATCACAGTGCCCATACCGGTTTGAACTCATCTAGGTAACATGGATTCATCTCTGTGTAATAGGCCTGCTTCTGAAAAACACAAAGTCGGGCTCCAAAAGCAGAACGATATTTTCAGAATACCATGTTATGTTTGTAAATAGATAGACAGATAGATATACAGAAATCAAAAATCTGAAAACGGTCTGCAAGTGCACATTTCAATAACTTACAATGTCAGTAGTGGGGGATCAATAGCAGATCAAGAAGACTGTATCTGCATGTGAAATGTTTCAATTTTCAAAGAGTTTTTTAAAGGGCAATGGACAAAAAATTCAAAGGGTTACAGTAAGTGTTGAGGAGTGACTTGGTAAAAGGAGCACAGAGGTGAGAAAGAATTAAGTAGAGTTCAATAGAACCAGGTATACTATCTGTACACATGACTTCATGAAAGGGCACACTTAAAGAAATCATAAGGCCTAAGGAGAGATCAGGATTAGGGGGGCTTGTAGGAAGAGCTGAAAAAAAAACAAAAGCATGCAATGGGCAGAAAATGTGGAATAAAAGGCCTCACAGTGGTAAACTGATCCATCTCTCCCTGGTAGTTCAACTGTATGAATAACAGAGAGGCCGGCTAAGTGGGAAAGTACTTGGAAACTCTATTCATACAGACAACAGAAAGTGCCACCAGAGTGAAAAAAGTAAACCTAGTAAGGCAGCTTAGCCCCATCCCCTTGGTGTTTTATGCCAGCTATCTTTCTTACTGTGCCTCTGTTCATCTACACTGGTACGTGTTAGGTCCAAAGGCAGTGACAAACATTGTTACATGTATTGATGAATCCTGCCAATTCCACAAAGCACAGCCATTTTACTTAGTGTTCTCAATACCTTCTTTTCGACTCTCATCTCGTTTGAAGAAACACTTTCAGAGGAAAGAAGTTCTCCCTAAGCCACATGTGTCCTTAAGTAAACTATGAATTGAGTGCTATTTCAAGGTGTTTGGGCTGATTCCTCCACATGGCCCGTAAAACCTAGAAAAGTGTCATGCACCAGCAGGCAGTACATCTTCACTGAGTCCTGTTCTTTGCACACCAGGGTCATCTTATTGTCCATTTAATGGTCAGAAAAACAGTGTTACAGTGAGTATCCTTCTTAGTAGTAGGACTAAAGTGTTTTGGACTCGCATGTTCAGATACGGAAAAGGCTCAGGGAAGTCCACTTGAAAGCTGGTCATTCGATACAGGTGCTGGAGAGGAAAACAAGCGACTCTCATTTGGCAACTTTTAAACAGTGATACAGCTCTGGCCGTGTAAGTGTAAATAACAACAGGTCTAATCATGCATGGTGGCCTATGAGCTGGGAACTTGCATGCTTACAAAACCAGTGATTACTTGTGCATCTTCTCCTTCGAACCTCATATGTGACTCATCAACAAGTCAAGTGTAACTTGGGAGGAAAACAATATGTTGGGATGTCCTTTTTGTACATCAAGCCATGACTTCTTTGTCTTAACATCAACAATATAATTCATGTTCAGGAGTTACATCCATTTCAGAGTGTCATATCCATCCTTCTCTTGGCTATATATTTATAAGGTCCAGCCAGCTTCCTTAGATGTTTTTAAGCCCATGAAAAGTCCAAAAAAAAAAATCTGAAAGAAGAGTTTCAAGAATTTTCAACAAATACTAGTCTAGAAATGCTGACATGAAAACCAACTAAAGTTTTCAACTCCTTCTTTTTAGGAACCTTAGCTGTGCCGTGCTTTTCAAAAATGACTTGTCATAACTGATTTGTGCCCATGTTGGCAACTCTTCTGAAATTACTTTGAAAGTAGACTAATGTGAGAGTTTCTCTTTAGAGAAAATTCAAATTACTTGCGTAGGAAGTGGCAGCAGGTCTGGGGATGTTGTAGCAGCTCACTGGCAGTGACCTTGCCTAGCTTGGGGCTGGCCTGCCATGGATTTTCACCCCAAACACTTGCAAGAAAAAAAAAAAAGACAGAAGGGAGAGAGAAAGTTGGAAGGGAGGTAGGCAAAGTTGGAGGGATGGAGGGAGGTAGAAAAGAAGGAAGAAGAAAAGGAGAAAAACCAGGAAGGGAGGAAGAAAGCAAGGAAGGAGGAAATAGGGAGAGTACAAGGGCAGGGAAAGGACTGAGTCACTAAAACAAAAGGCCAAAAAAAAAACCAAAAAGTAAAGTAAAACAAAATAAAACAAACGGCAAGCGACACAAAGACCAATATAGGCCATGAAAGCTGTTTGAACAGTTTAGACAGCTTTAGAATTTGAGTGACAACAAAATGAATGTTATGATGACTGGATGGAATCTTCCTACTAAGCCCCGCCTTGGCCTGGCCTAAACCAAATCAAGGGGTGGGTGGCATGGAGAGGAATTCTCTCTGGCTAGAGTGGGAGGGACCTAAACCTGTGGCACTTGAGGATGCACTGGGTAGGGAAGGGGACAAGACTCCCCTGATGGGCAGTTGAGCACAACAAGGCTCCTGGGAGCCCTTGATCATGGCTCCCACCGCCATACGCCCACCACCCGCCATACGCTCACACCCTGAAGGGGATCGCAGTGGTCTGCTCCGTTGCCTGGTGCAGGTTGGAGTTCCTGACCAAACACCTGAGTGTCCACAGCCTGTGTTGGCCTGCCTGGGCAGGCTGTGGTTGTGGTGGCAAGAGCCAAAGCCGTCTTGGTGTGATGGAGGAGCCAAGGGCTGCCTCTCAGCCATACTAGTGAGTGGTTCTGGAAGAAGCACCAAGGGTTGTGGCAGCATTGTCCGAAGACATGAAGCCAGGCCATCTTCCTTATGGCTTTCCTTGGGAGTTGGTGATGTGTACAGCTCTTAGATTTTTGGCTGTTCTCTCACTTTTCTGGAGATGTTCTCAGTCGGTTAGTAGCAGGCTTTACGTGGGAAGAGAAAAAAAGCTGGCTCTAAATCTTGCGGGACTTATTGAAAACAAGTGTGGACTTCTTGAAAAAGTGAGCCTTGTTGAAAAAAAACATGAAGGCTTAGCCTCATCTTTAAAGGATTGCAGGTTTGAGAAGGGTTCAAGGGAAGCACAACATCTGGAGGCAACCTACGAAAAGCTGCATTGGTCCGAATCCAGCCATGGCGTTGAAATGCTCTTTCTAGAAGAAGAGCTCAAAGCACAGAAGGCTAAACATGGTCAACAGGATGAAACGATGGCGCATCTATCAAGAAGGATACGGTCCCTCCAAGGTGAATCTGAAACCCTCAGATCACAAATAGCTGAAGCTAAAACAAACTGGAGACTCTTTCAAGTGAATGAGGAAGAACTGAAGCTGGCAATCAAAGAGGTGCCTTGTTTCCAGTTGACCCAAGGAGTCAGTTCATGAGAAGAGGTCCTTTTTTTTCCTCCACCTCTCCGAGGAAACTTGTATGGGAACCTGGAGATTATTTTCCACCTGGCCCGCCACCCACTCCATTTCCAATGCGAAGTGTCTTTGCAGGGAGAGGGTTTTCCTCTCAATCTTCCCCCAAGAGCTGGAATTCAGCCCTCTACACCTGCATTCTGAAAGTACAAGTGAGTTCCCTGAAGGGTTCCTTCCACCTGCCAATGAGCCTGTTACTCAACATCCAGAACCAATCAAGAAACCTCATACTGTTGCTCTCTCTTCAAATGTAATTTGACTTTTCTCTCATTTTTAGTTTTTAAGTAACTGCTTTTACTTCAGTAATTGACTATACTTTGGCTCCAATTGAATCTCAATGAAACTATAATTCTTAAGATAGTATTTTGTAAATAAGGATGGTTTACATAGGAAGTTTATGAGTAAATTATTCCTATTTTGTTTTATTCCAGAGTACAGCATTTAATCTGATGAAGCCACTATTACATAAACAAGAATGGGAGTTCTAGGTACTTGTAATCTAGCTGATGGAAACATATTTGAAACTCCCAACAAAGAAGTGTATTTAGTATGACTGTAGCAAATGTGAAGTGACTTTAGGCTTAATGAAAAATTGTCACTGATTTTCAGACTGGTTGGGCATATCAGCTAGTTTCTCCATATCAGAATAACTAGAGCATGGGAGGACTAAAGGAGAGAACACAACTAAACATGTCACGGAAACAGGAGATCTCAACTACAAAGAAAAATGAAGACCTCTTTTTTATATTCGTTGCTGAAAACATTACATAGCTCTTGAGATATCATATTTCCTACATTAGATTCAAGTGAGCTATGAACTCCCATTTTTACCCCATATACAGGTTGCACAATCACATTGTTTACACATCCACATTTTTACAAAATGCCATATTAGTAACTGTTGTATTCTGCTACCTTTTCTATCCTCTACTATCCCCCCTCTCCTGCCCTCCCATCTTCTCTCTCTATCCCATCTGCTGTAATTGAACGTTTGGGAATTGGAAACCACACTTTAAACTCACTCTGCTCCCCTATTTCCCTTCTGTCAAATTACTCATCATCTTCTTCTATTTCTCCTCCTCCTCCTCCTGTTCCTCCTCCTCCTTATACCTTTAATTCATTCATCATACGCTCATGCATTGATTCATTCATTCCTTTCACCTATGGTGTTGGGGATCCAACTCAAGACCTTTGAAAGTGCACAGCCAGCACTCTAGTGCTCAGCCAAAACCCCAGCACCTGTCTTTTTGATTTTATGACTCTTTATATGAAATTCAGAATTGCATTCTGCTATGGTTCACTGATATGTGGATTGACTCAGTCCTTGTTTTCTGGGAGACTTTAGGAAAATATATATGAATTATTAGGAGATTGAAATGAAAAAACAAAGAGGAAATTCCCCAATTTCTTATTCTTAGATTCCATACTCTGACTCTGCCTACCTACTATAAAAACTTTTAAACTCTTAATCCCCATTTCTATATCATTGCCAACAAGTGAACATTCACTGCCCTACAACAAACCAGAAAACTCACATTGAACAATGTTTCCCCAGTAGAGACCAAGACACAATACTTATTAAAAAAATACCCTAGTTATGATTTAGTAGTTAAAGCTTTATTTGAGTGTTAAATGTGCTCTAATTACGTGTTTGTGTGTGTGTGTGTGTGTGTGTGTGTGTGCTCTTGTGTAAAACATGCACTGAGGAGTAAAATAAATGCAGGATTGCAACAGCCTTCTTAAAAGTAAGAAGCAGCTTTATCACATTTGAAGCCCAGTGAAGAATCTGCCTGATACTTGACCTACAATTAATTGAAATGTGAAAAATTCAGGCCTAGAAAAACAAAGCCAACATACATAATAAATCTAATCAGTCTGTCTCACCTGTTTTCAAATCAGTCCTTTAAATAAACCTAAATTGCCAGCATAAAACATCAGTTGCTCTAAACGAGTGGACGGATGTCCCCTGCCATGGGCTGTGTAAAATACATCGAGGATCCCGCCCTGATTGGTATCTAGAATGACTTCTGCCTGAACTACTACTGGAGAATAGTTGCTGATATACTGCGGTTCTTATACCAGTAAACTGGAATGAAGGTAATTTCAGGCTGCAAAGGAATAAATTGATTTTACTAACTGGTTTTTGGAAAACACTGCCATGAAAAATTATCAATATGTTCATAAAGGCATCTACATGTATCTCCACAGGGGTTTTACTTAATGGGGGAGGGGGTGAGGTCTGGATATAACTTAACTGTCCATTAGTAGGTAGAACAATATAATGGGAATCACAGTGCCCATACCGGTTTGAACTCAATCTAGGTAACATGGATTCATCTCTGTGTAATAGGCCTGCTTCTGAAAAACACAAAGTCGGGCTCCAAAAGCAGAACGATGTTTTCAGAATACCATGTTATGTTTGTAAATAGATAGACAGATAGATATACAGAAATCAAAAATCTGAAAACGGTCTGCAAGTGCATATTTCAATAACTTACAATGTCAGTAGTGGGGGATCAATAGCAGATCAAGAAGACTGTATCTGCATGCGAAATGTTTCAATTTTCAAAGAGTTTTTTAAAGGGCAATGGACAAAAAATTCAAAGGGTTACAGTAAGTGTTGAGGAGTGACTTGGTAAAAGGAGCACAGAGGTGAGAAAGAATTAAGTAGAGTTCAATAGAACCAGGTATACTATCTGTACACATGACTTCATGAAAGGGCACACTTAAAGAAATCATAAGGCCTAAGGAGAGATCAGGATTAGGGGGGCTTGTAGGAAGAGCTGAAAAAAAACAAAAGCATGCAATGGGCAGAAAATGTGGAATAAAAGGCCTCACAGTGGTAAACTGATCCATCTCTCCCTGGTAGTTCAACTGTATGAATAACAGAGAGGCCGGCTAAGTGGGAAAGTACTTGGAAACTCTATTCATACAGACAACAGAAAGTGCCACCAGAGTGAAAAAAGTAAACCTAGTAAGGCAGCTTAGCCCCATCCCCTTGGTGTTTTATGCCAGCTATCTTTCTTACTGTGCCTCTGTTCATCTACACTGGTACGTGTTAGGTCCAAAGGCAGTGACAAACATTGTTACATGTATTGATGAATCCTGCCAATTCCACAAAGCACAGCCATTTTACTTAGTGTTCTCAATACCTTCTTTTCGACTCTCATCTCGTTTGAAGAAACACTTTCAGAGGAAAGAAGTTCTCCCTAAGCCACATGTGTCCTTAAGTAAACTATGAATTGAGTGCTATTTCAAGGTGTTTGGGCTGATTCCTCCGCATGGCCCGTAAAACCTAGAAAAGTGTCATGCACCAGCAGGCAGTACATCTTCACTGAGTCCTGTTCTTTGCACACCAGGGTCATCTTATTGTCCATTTAATGGTCAGAAAAACAGTGTTACAGTGAGTATCCTTCTTAGTAGTAGGACTAAAGTGTTTTGGACTCGCATGTTCAGATACGGAAAAGGCTCAGGGAAGTCCACTTGAAAGCTGGTCATTCGATACAGGTGCTGGAGAGGAAAACAAGCGACTCTCATTTGGCAACTTTTAAACAGTGATACAGCTCTGGCCGTGTAAGTGTAAATAACAACAGGTCTAATCATGCATGGTGGCCTATGAGCTGGGAACTTGCATGCTTACAAAACCAGTGATTACTTGTGCATCTTCTCCTTCGAACCTCATATGTGACTCATCAACAAGTCAAGTGTAACTTGGGAGGAAAACAATATGTTGGGATGTCCTTTTTGTACATCAAGCCATGACTTCTTTGTCTTAACATCAACAATATAATTCATGTTCAGGAGTTACATCCATTTCAGAGTGTCATATCCATCCTTCTCTTGGCTATATATTTATAAGGTCCAGCCAGCTTCCTTAGATGTTTTTAAGCCCATGTAAAGTCCAAAAAAAAAAAATCTGAAAGAAGAGTTTCAAGAATTTTCAACAAATACTAGTCTAGAAATGCTGACATGAAAACCAACTAAAGTTTTCAACTCCTTCTTTTTAGGAACCTTAGCTGTGCCGTGCTTTTCAAAAATGACTTGTCATAACTGATTTGTGCCCATGTTGGCAACTCTTCTGAAATTACTTTGAAAGTAGACTAATGTGAGAGTTTCTCTTTAGAGAAAATTCAAATTACTTGCGTAGGAAGTGGCAGCAGGTCTGGGGATGTTGTAGCAGCTCACTGGCAGTGACCTTGCCTAGCTTGGGGCTGGCCTGCCATGGATTTTCACCCCAAACACTTGCAAGAAAAAAAAAAAGACAGAAGGGAGAGAGAAAGTTGGAAGGGAGGGAGGCAAAGTTGGAGGGATGGAGGGAGGTAGAAAAGAAGGAAGAAGAAAAGGAGAAAAACCAGGAAGGGAGGAAGAAAGCAAGGAAGGAGGAAATAGGGAGAGTACAAGGGCAGGGAAAGGACTGAGTCACTAAAACAAAAGGCCAAAAAAAAAAACCAAAAAGTAAAGTAAAACAAAATAAAACAAACGGCAAGTGACACAAAGACCAATATAGGCCATGAAAGCTGTTTGAACAGTTTAGACAGCTTTAGAATTTGAGTGACAACAAAATGAATGTTATGATGACTGGATGGAATCTTCCTACTAAGCCCCGCCTTGGCCTGGCCTAAACCAAATCAAGGGGTGGGTGGCATGGAGAGGAATTCTCTCTGGCTGGAGTGGGAGGGACCTAAACCTGTGGCACTTGAGGATGCACTGGGTAGGGAACGGGACAAGACTCCCCTGATGGGCAGTTGAGCACAACAAGGCTCCTGGGAGCCCTTGATCATGGCTCCCACCGCCATACGCCCACCACCCGCCATACGCTCACACCCTGAAGGGGATCGCAGTGGTCTGCTCCGTTGCCTGGTGCAGGTTGGAGTTCCTGACCAAACACCTGAGTGTCCACAGCCTGCGTTGGCCTGCCTGGGCAGGCTGTGGTTGTGGTGGCAAGAGCCAAAGCCGTCTTGGTGTGATGGAGGAGCCAAGGGCTGCCTCTCAGCCATGCTAGTGAGTGGTTCTGGAAGAAGCACCAAGGGTTGTGGCAGCATTGTCCGAAGACATGAAGCCAGGCCATCTTCCTTATGGCTTTCCTTGGGAGTTGGTGATGTGTACAGCTCTTAGATTTTTGGCTGTTCTCTCACTTTTCTGGAGATGTTCTCAGTCGGTTAGTAGCAGGCTTTACGTGGGAAGAGAAAAAAAGCTGGCTCTAAATCTTGCGGGACTTATTGAAAACAAGTGTGGACTTCTTGAAAAAGTGAGCCTTGTTGAAAAAAAACATGAAGGCTTAGCCTCATCTTTAAAGGATTGCAGGTTTGAGAAGGGTTCAAGGGAAGCACAACATCTGGAGGCAACCTACGAAAAGCTGCATTGGTCCGAATCCAGCCATGGCGTTGAAATGCTCTTTCTAGAAGAAGAGCTCAAAGCACAGAAGGCTAAACATGGTCAACAGGATGAAACGATGGCGCATCTATCAAGAAGGATACGGTCCCTCCAAGGTGAATCTGAAACCCTCAGATCACAAATAGCTGAAGCTAAAACAAACTGGAGACTCTTTCAAGTGAATGAGGAAGAACTGAAGCTGGCAATCAAAGAGGTGCCTTGTTTCCAGTTGACCCAAGGAGTCAGTTCATGAGAAGAGGTCCTTTTTTTTCCTCCACCTCTCCGAGGAAACTTGTATGGGAACCTGGAGATTATTTTCCACCTGGCCCGCCACCCACTCCATTTCCAATGCGAAGTGTCTTTGCAGGGAGAGGGTTTTCCTCTCAATCTTCCCCCAAGAGCTGGAATTCAGCCCTCTACACCTGCATTCTGAAAGTACAAGTGAGTTCCCTGAAGGGTTCCTTCCACCTGCCAATGAGCCTGTTACTCAACATCCAGAACCAATCAAGAAACCTCATACTGTTGCTCTCTCTTCAAATGTAATTTGACTTTTCTCTCATTTTTAGTTTTTAAGTAACTGCTTTTACTTCAGTAATTGACTATACTTTGGCTCCAATTGAATCTCAATGAAACTATAATTCTTAAGATAGTATTTTGTAAATAAAGATGGTTTACATAGGAAGTTTATGAGTAAATTATTCCTATTTTGTTTTATTCCAGAGTACAGCATTTAATCTGATGAAGCCACTATTACATAAACAAGAATGGGAGTTCTAGGTACTTGTAATCTAGCTGATGGAAACATATTTGAAACTCCCAACAAAGAAGTGTATTTAGTATGACTGTAGCAAATGTGAAGTGACTTTAGGCTTAATGAAAAATTGTCACTGATTTTCAGACTGGTTGGGCATATCAGCTAGTTTCTCCATATCAGAATAACTAGAGCATGGGAGGACTAAAGGAGAGAACACAACTAAACATGTCACGGAAACAGGAGATCTCAACTACAAAGAAAAATGAAGACCTCTTTTTTATATTCGTTGCTGAAAACATTACATAGCTCTTGAGATATCATATTTCCTACATTAGATTCAAGTGAGCTATGAACTCCCATTTTTACCCCATATACAGGTTGCACAATCACATTGTTTACACATCCACATTTTTACAAAATGCCATATTAGTAACTGTTGTATTCTGCTACCTTTTCTATCCTCTACTATCCCCCCTCTCCTGCCCTCCCATCTTCTCTCTCTATCCCATCTGCTGTAATTTAACGTTTGGGAATTGGAAACCACACTTTAAACTCACTCTGCTCCCCTATTTCCCTTCTGTCAAATTACTCATCATCTTCTTCTATTTCTCCTCCTCCTCCTCCTCTTCCTCCTCCTCCTTATACCTTTAATTCATTCATCATACGCTCATGCATTGGTTCATTCATTCCTTTCACCTATGGTGTTGGGGATCCAACTCAAGACCTTTGAAAGTGCACAGCCAGCACTCTAGTGCTCAGCCAAAACCCCAGCACCTGTCTTTTTGATTTTATGACTCTTTATATGAAATTCAGAATTGCATTCTGCTATGGTTCACTGATATGTGGATTGACTCAGTCCTTGTTTTCTGGGAGACTTTAGGAAAATATATATGAATTATTAGGAGATTGAAATGAAAAAACAAAGAGGAAATTCCCCAATTTCTTATTCTTAGATTCCATACTCTGACTCTGCCTACCTACTATAAAAACTTTTAAACTCTTAATCCCCATTTCTATATCATTGCCAACAAGTGAACATTCACTGCCCTACAACAAACCAGAAAACTCACATTGAACAATGTTTCCCCAGTAGAGACCAAGACACAATACTTATTAAAAAAATACCCTAGTTATGATTTAGTAGTTAAAGCTTTATTTGAGTGTTAAATGTGCTCTAATTACGTGTCTGTGTGTGTGTGTGTGTGTGTGTGTGTGTGTGTGTGTGCTCTTGTGTAAAACATGCACTGAGGAGTAAAATAAATGCAGGATTGCAACAGCCTTCTTAAAAGTAAGAAGCAGCTTTATCACATTTGAAGCCCAGTGAAGAATCTGCCTGATACTTGACCTACAATTAATTGAAATGTGAAAAATTCAGGCCTAGAAAAACAAAGCCAACATACATAATAAATCTAATCAGTCTGTCTCACCTGTTTTCAAATCAGTCCTTTAAATAAACCTAAATTGCCAGCATAAAACATCAGTTGCTCTAAACGAGTGGACGGATGTCCCCTGCCATGGGCTGTGTAAAATACATGGAGGATCCCGCCCTGATTGGTATCTAGAATGACTTCTGCCTGAACTACTACTGGAGAATAGTTGCTGATATACTGCGGTTCTTATACCAGTAAACTGGAATGAAGGTAATTTCAGGCTGCAAAGGAATAAATTGATTTTACTAACTGGTTTTTGGAAAACACTGCCATGAAAAATTATCAATATGTTCATAAAGGCATCTACATGTCTCTCCACAGGGGTTTTACTTAATGGGGGAGGGGGTGAGGTCTGGATATAACTTAACTGTCCATTAGTAGGTAGAACAATATAATGGGAATCACAGTGCCCATACCGGTTTGAACTCAATCTAGGTAACATGGATTCATCTCTGTGTAATAGGCCTGCTTCTGAAAAACACAAAGTCGGGCTCCAAAAGCAGAACGATATTTTCAGAATACCATGTTATGTTTGTAAATAGATAGACAGATAGATATACAGAAATCAAAAATCTGAAAACGGTCTGCAAGTGCACATTTCAATAACTTACAATGTCAGTAGTGGGGGATCAATAGCAGATCAAGAAGACTGTATCTGCATGTGAAATGTTTCAATTTTCAAAGAGTTTTTTAAAGGGCAATGGACAAAAAATTCAAAGGGTTACAGTAAGTGTTGAGGAGTGACTTGGTAAAAGGAGCACAGAGGTGAGAAAGAATTAAGTAGAGTTCAATAGAACCAGGTATACTATCTGTACACATGACTTCATGAAAGGGCACACTTAAAGAAATCATAAGGCCTAAGGAGAGATCAGGATTAGGGGGGCTTGTAGGAAGAGCTGAAAAAAAAACAAAAGCATGCAATGGGCAGAAAATGTGGAATAAAAGGCCTCACAGTGGTAAACTGATCCATCTCTCCCTGGTAGTTCAACTGTATGAATAACAGAGAGGCCGGCTAAGTGGGAAAGTACTTGGAAACTCTATTCATACAGACAACAGAAAGTGCCACCAGAGTGAAAAAAGTAAACCTAGTAAGGCAGCTTAGCCCCATCCCCTTGGTGTTTTATGCCAGCTATCTTTCTTACTGTGCCTCTGTTCATCTACACTGGTACGTGTTAGGTCCAAAGGCAGTGACAAACATTGTTACATGTATTGATGAATCCTGCCAATTCCACAAAGCACAGCCATTTTACTTAGTGTTCTCAATACCTTCTTTTCGACTCTCATCTCGTTTGAAGAAACACTTTCAGAGGAAAGAAGTTCTCCCTAAGCCACATGTGTCCTTAAGTAAACTATGAATTGAGTGCTATTTCAAGGTGTTTGGGCTGATTCCTCCACATGGCTCGTAAAACCTAGAAAAGTGTCATGCACCAGCAGGCAGTACATCTTCACTGAGTCCTGTTCTTTGCACACCAGGGTCATCTTATTGTCCATTTAATGGTCAGAAAAACAGTGTTACAGTGAGTATCCTTCTTAGTAGTAGGACTAAAGTGTTTTGGACTCGCATGTTCAGATACTGAAAAGGCTCAGGGAAGTCCACTTGAAAGCTGGTCATTCGATACAGGTGCTGGAGAGGAAAACAAGCGACTCTCATTTGGCAACTTTTAAACAGTGATACAGCTCTGGCCGTGTAAGTGTAAATAACAACAGGTCTAATCATGCATGGTGGCCTATGAGCTGGGAACTTGCATGCTTACAAAACCAGTGATTACTTGTGCATCTTCTCCTTCGAACCTCATATGTGACTCATCAACAAGTCAAGTGTAACTTGGGAGGAAAACAATATGTTGGGATGTCCTTTTTGTACATCAAGCCATGACTTCTTTGTCTTAACATCAACAATATAATTCATGTTCAGGAGTTACATCCATTTCAGAGTGTCATATCCATCCTTCTCTTGGCTATATATTTATAAGGTCCAGCCAGCTTCCTTAGATGTTTTTAAGCCCATGAAAAGTCCAAAAAAAAAAATCTGAAAGAAGAGTTTCAAGAATTTTCAGCAAATACTAGTCTAGAAATGCTGACATGAAAACCAACTAAAGTTTTCAACTCCTTCTTTTTAGGAACCTTAGCTGTGCCGTGCTTTTCAAAAATGACTTGTCATAACTGATTTGTGCCCATGTTGGCAACTCTTCTGAAATTACTTTGAAAGTAGACTAATGTGAGAGTTTCTCTTTAGAGAAAATTCAAATTACTTACGTAGGAAGTGGCAGCAGGTCTGGGGATGTTGTAGCAGCTCACTGGCAGTGACCTTGCCTAGCTTGGGGCTGGCCTGCCATGGATTTTCACCCCAAACACTTGCAAGAAAAAAAAAAGACAGAAGGGAGAGAGAAAGTTGGAAGGGAGGGAGGCAAAGTTGGAGGGATGGAGGGAGGTAGAAAAGAAGGAAGAAGAAAAGGAGAAAAACCAGGAAGGGAGGAAGAAAGCAAGGAAGGAGGAAATAGGGAGAGTACAAGGGCAGGGAAAGGACTGAGTCACTAAAACAAAAGGCCAAAAAAAAAAACCAAAAAGTAAAGTAAAACAAAATAAAACAAACGGCAAGCGACACAAAGACCAATATAGGCCATGAAAGCTGTTTGAACAGTTTAGACAGCTTTAGAATTTGAGTGACAACAAAATGAATGTTATGATGACTGGATGGAATCTTCCTACTAAGCCCCGCCTTGGCCTGGCCTAAACCAAATCAAGGGGTGGGTGGCATGGAGAGGAATTCTCTCTGGCTGGAGTGGGAGGGACCTAAACCTGTGGCACTTGAGGATGCACTGGGTAGGGAAGGGGACAAGACTCCCCTGATGGGCAGTTGAGCACAACAAGGCTCCTGGGAGCCCTTGATCATGGCTCCCACCGCCATACGCCCACCACCCGCCATACGCTCACACCCTGAAGGGGATCGCAGTGGTCTGCTCCGTTGCCTGGTGCAGGTTGGAGTTCCTGACCAAACACCTGAGTGTCCACAGCCTGCGTTGGCCTGCCTGGGCAGGCTGTGGTTGTGGTGGCAAGAGCCAAAGCCGTCTTGGTGTGATGGAGGAGCCAAGGGCTGCCTCTCAGCCATACTAGTGAGTGGTTCTGGAAGAAGCACCAAGGGTTGTGGCAGCATTGTCCGAAGACATGAAGCCAGGCCATCTTCCTTATGGCTTTCCTTGGGAGTTGGTGATGTGTACAGCTCTTAGATTTTTGGCTGTTCTCTCACTTTTCTGGAGATGTTCTCAGTCGGTTAGTAGCAGGCTTTACGTGGGAAGAGAAAAAAAGCTGGCTCTAAATCTTGCGGGACTTATTGAAAAAAAGTGTGGACTTCTTGAAAAAGTGAGCCTTGTTGAAAAAAAACATGAAGGCTTAGCCTCATCTTTAAAGGATTGCAGGTTTGAGAAGGGTTCAAGGGAAGCACAACATCTGGAGGCAACCTACGAAAAGCTGCATTGGTCCGAATCCAGCCATGGCGTTGAAATGCTCTTTCTAGAAGAAGAGCTCAAAGCACAGAAGGCTAAACATGGTCAACAGGATGAAACGATGGCGCATCTATCAAGAAGGATACGGTCCCTCCAAGGTGAATCTGAAACCCTCAGATCACAAATAGCTGAAGCTAAAACAAACTGGAGACTCTTTCAAGTGAATGAGGAAGAACTGAAGCTGGCAATCAAAGAGGTGCCTTGTTTCCAGTTGACCCAAGGAGTCAGTTCATGAGAAGAGGTCCTTTTTTTTCCTCCACCTCTCCGAGGAAACTTGTATGGGAACCTGGAGATTATTTTCCACCTGGCCCGCCACCCACTCCATTTCCAATGCGAAGTGTCTTTGCAGGGAGAGGGTTTTCCTCTCAATCTTCCCCCAAGAGCTGGAATTCAGCCCTCTACACCTGCATTCTGAAAGTACAAGTGAGTTCCCTGAAGGGTTCCTTCCACCTGCCAATGAGCCTGTTACTCAACATCCAGAACCAATCAAGAAACCTCATACTGTTGCTCTCTCTTCAAATGTAATTTGACTTTTCTCTCATTTTTAGTTTTTAAGTAACTGCTTTTACTTCAGTAATTGACTATACTTTGGCTCCAATTGAATCTCAATGAAACTATAATTCTTAAGATAGTATTTTGTAAATAAAGATGGTTTACATAGGAAGTTTATGAGTAAATTATTCCTATTTTGTTTTATTCCAGAGTACAGCATTTAATCTGATGAAGCCACTATTACATAAACAAGAATGGGAGTTCTAGGTACTTGTAATCTAGCTGATGGAAACATATTTGAAACTCCCAACAAAGAAGTGTATTTAGTATGACTGTAGCAAATGTGAAGTGACTTTAGGCTTAATGAAAAATTGTCACTGATTTTCAGACTGGTTGGGCATATCAGCTAGTTTCTCCATATCTGAATAACTATGAGCATGGGAGGACTAAAGGAGAGAACACAACTAAACATGTCACGGAAACAGGAGATCTCAACTACAAAGAAAAATGAAGACCTCTTTTTTATATTCGTTGCTGAAAACATTACATAGCTCTTGAGATATCATATTTCCTACATTAGATTCAAGTGAGCTATGAACTCCCATTTTTACCCCATATACAGGTTGCACAATCACATTGTTTACACATCCACATTTTTACAAAATGCCATATTAGTAACTGTTGTATTCTGCTACCTTTTCTATCCTCTACTATCCCCCCTCTCCTGCCCTCCCATCTTCTCTCTCTATCCCATCTGCTGTAATTGAACGTTTGGGAATTGGAAACCACACTTTAAACTCACTCTGCTCCCCTATTTCCCTTCTGTCAAATTACTCATCATCTTCTTCTATTTCTCCTCCTCCTCCTTCTCTTCCTCCTCCTCCTTATACCTTTAATTCATTCATCATACGCTCATGCATTGGTTCATTCATTCCT
This sequence comes from Callospermophilus lateralis, assembly GCF_048772815.1. Taxonomy (NCBI): domain Eukaryota; kingdom Metazoa; phylum Chordata; class Mammalia; order Rodentia; family Sciuridae; genus Callospermophilus; species Callospermophilus lateralis. The sequence continues at coordinate 388,959 of NW_027512714.1, forward strand.
TTCACCTATGGTGTTGGGGATCCAACTCAAGACCTTTGAAAGTGCACAGCCAGCACTCTAGTGCTCAGCCAAAACCCCAGCACCTGTCTTTTTGATTTTATGACTCTTTATATGAAATTCAGAATTGCATTCTGCTATGGTTCACTGATATGTGGATTGACTCAGTCCTTGTTTTCTGGGAGACTTTAGGAAAATATATATGAATTATTAGGAGATTGAAATGAAAAAACAAAGAGGAAATTCCCCAATTTCTTATTCTTAGATTCCATACTCTGACTCTGCCTACCTACTATAAAAACTTTTAAACTCTTAATCCCCATTTCTATATCATTGCCAACAAGTGAACATTCACTGCCCTACAACAAACCAGAAAACTCACATTGAACAATGTTTCCCCAGTAGAGACCAAGACACAATACTTATTAAAAAAATACCCTAGTTATGATTTAGTAGTTAAAGCTTTATTTGAGTGTTAAATGTGCTCTAATTACGTGTTTGTGTGTGTGTGTGTGTGTGTGTGTGTGTGTGTGTGTGTGCTCTTGTGTAAAACATGCACTGAGGAGTAAAATAAATGCAGGATTGCAACAGCCTTCTTAAAAGTAAGAAGCAGCTTTATCACATTTGAAGCCCAGTGAAGAATCTGCCTGATACTTGACCTACAATTAATTGAAATGTGAAAAATTCAGGCCTAGAAAAACAAAGCCAACATACATAATAAATCTAATCAGTCTGTCTCACCTGTTTTCAAATCAGTCCTTTAAATAAACCTAAATTGCCAGCATAAAACATCAGTTGCTCTAAACGAGTGGACGGATGTCCCCTGCCATGGGCTGTGTATAATACATGGAGGATCCCGCCCTGATTGGTATCTAGAATGACTTCTGCCTGAACTACTACTGGAGAATAGTTGCTGATATACTGCGGTTCTTATCCCAGTAAACTGGAATGAAGGTAATTTCAGGCTGCAAAGGAATAAATTGATTTTACTAACTGGTTTTTGGAAAACACTGCCATGAAAAATTATCAATATGTTCATAAAGGCATCTACATGTCTCTCCACAGGGGTTTTACTTAATGGGGGAGGGGGTGAGGTCTGGATATAACTTAACTGTCCATTAGTAGGTAGAACAATATAATGGGAATCACAGTGCCCATACCGGTTTGAACTCATCTAGGTAACATGGATTCATCTCTGTGTAATAGGCCTGCTTCTGAAAAACACAAAGTCGGGCTCCAAAAGCAGAACGATATTTTCAGAATACCATGTTATGTTTGTAAATAGATAGACAGATAGATATACAGAAATCAAAAATCTGAAAACGGTCTGCAAGTGCACATTTCAATAACTTACAATGTCAGTAGTGGGGGATCAATAGCAGATCAAGAAGACTGTATCTGCATGTGAAATGTTTCAATTTTCAAAGAGTTTTTTAAAGGGCAATGGACAAAAAATTCAAAGGGTTACAGTAAGTGTTGAGGAGTGACTTGGTAAAAGGAGCACAGAGGTGAGAAAGAATTAAGTAGAGTTCAATAGAACCAGGTATACTATCTGTACACATGACTTCATGAAAGGGCACACTTAAAGAAATCATAAGGCCTAAGGAGAGATCAGGATTAGGGGGGCTTGTAGGAAGAGCTGAAAAAAAAACAAAAGCATGCAATGGGCAGAAAATGTGGAATAAAAGGCCTCACAGTGGTAAACTGATCCATCTCTCCCTGGTAGTTCAACTGTATGAATAACAGAGAGGCCGGCTAAGTGGGAAAGTACTTGGAAACTCTATTCATACAGACAACAGAAAGTGCCACCAGAGTGAAAAAAGTAAACCTAGTAAGGCAGCTTAGCCCCATCCCCTTGGTGTTTTATGCCAGCTATCTTTCTTACTGTGCCTCTGTTCATCTACACTGGTACGTGTTAGGTCCAAAGGCAGTGACAAACATTGTTACATGTATTGATGAATCCTGCCAATTCCACAAAGCACAGCCATTTTACTTAGTGTTCTCAATACCTTCTTTTCGACTCTCATCTCGTTTGAAGAAACACTTTCAGAGGAAAGAAGTTCTCCCTAAGCCACATGTGTCCTTAAGTAAACTATGAATTGAGTGCTATTTCAAGGTGTTTGGGCTGATTCCTCCACATGGCCCGTAAAACCTAGAAAAGTGTCATGCACCAGCAGGCAGTACATCTTCACTGAGTCCTGTTCTTTGCACACCAGGGTCATCTTATTGTCCATTTAATGGTCAGAAAAACAGTGTTACAGTGAGTATCCTTCTTAGTAGTAGGACTAAAGTGTTTTGGACTCGCATGTTCAGATACGGAAAAGGCTCAGGGAAGTCCACTTGAAAGCTGGTCATTCGATACAGGTGCTGGAGAGGAAAACAAGCGACTCTCATTTGGCAACTTTTAAACAGTGATACAGCTCTGGCCGTGTAAGTGTAAATAACAACAGGTCTAATCATGCATGGTGGCCTATGAGCTGGGAACTTGCATGCTTACAAAACCAGTGATTACTTGTGCATCTTCTCCTTCGAACCTCATATGTGACTCATCAACAAGTCAAGTGTAACTTGGGAGGAAAACAATATGTTGGGATGTCCTTTTTGTACATCAAGCCATGACTTCTTTGTCTTAACATCAACAATATAATTCATGTTCAGGAATTACATCCATTTCAGAGTGTCATATCCATCCTTCTCTTGGCTATATATTTATAAGGTCCAGCCAGCTTCCTTAGATGTTTTTAAGCCCATGAAAAGTCCAAAAAAAAAAATCTGAAAGAAGAGTTTCAAGAATTTTCAACAAATACTAGTCTAGAAATGCTGACATGAAAACCAACTAAAGTTTTCAACTCCTTCTTTTTAGGAACCTTAGCTGTGCCGTGCTTTTCAAAAATGACTTGTCATAACTGATTTGTGCCCATGTTGGCAACTCTTCTGAAATTACTTTGAAAGTAGACTAATGTGAGAGTTTCTCTTTAGAGAAAATTCAAATTACTTGCGTAGGAAGTGGCAGCAGGTCTGGGGATGTTGTAGCAGCTCACTGGCAGTGACCTTGCCTAGCTTGGGGCTGGCCTGCCATGGATTTTCACCCCAAACACTTGCAAGAAAAAAAAAAAAGACAGAAGGGAGAGAGAAAGTTGGAAGGGAGGTAGGCAAGGTTGGAGGGATGGAGGGAGGTAGAAAAGAAGGAAGAAGAAAAGGAGAAAAACCAGGAAGGGAGGAAGAAAGCAAGGAAGGAGGAAATAGGGAGAGTACAAGGGCAGGGAAAGGACTGAGTCACTAAAACAAAAGGCCAAAAAAAAAACCAAAAAGTAAAGTAAAACAAAATAAAACAAACGGCAAGCGACACAAAGACCAATATAGGCCATGAAAGCTGTTTGAACAGTTTAGACAGCTTTAGAATTTGAGTGACAACAAAATGAATGTTATGATGACTGGATGGAATCTTCCTACTAAGCCCCGCCTTGGCCTGGCCTAAACCAAATCAAGGGGTGGGTGGCATGGGGAGGAATTCTCTCTGGCTAGAGTGGGAGGGACCTAAACCTGTGGCACTTGAGGATGCACTGGGTAGGGAAGGGGACAAGACTCCCCTGATGGGCAGTTGAGCACAACAAGGCTCCTGGGAGCCCTTGATCATGGCTCCCACCGCCATACGCCCACCACCCGCCATACGCTCACACCCTGAAGGGGATCGCAGTGGTCTGCTCCGTTGCCTGGTGCAGGTTGGAGTTCCTGACCAAACACCTGAGTGTCCACAGCCTGTGTTGGCCTGCCTGGGCAGGCTGTGGTTGTGGTGGCAAGAGCCAAAGCCGTCTTGGTGTGATGGAGGAGCCAAGGGCTGCCTCTCAGCCATACTAGTGAGTGGTTCTGGAAGAAGCACCAAGGGTTGTGGCAGCATTGTCCGAAGACATGAAGCCAGGCCATCTTCCTTATGGCTTTCCTTGGGAGTTGGTGATGTGTACAGCTCTTAGATTTTTGGCTGTTCTCTCACTTTTCTGGAGATGTTCTCAGTCGGTTAGTAGCAGGCTTTACGTGGGAAGAGAAAAAAAGCTGGCTCTAAATCTTGCGGGACTTATTGAAAACAAGTGTGGACTTCTTGAAAAAGTGAGCCTTGTTGAAAAAAAACATGAAGGCTTAGCCTCATCTTTAAAGGATTGCAGGTTTGAGAAGGGTTCAAGGGAAGCACAACATCTGGAGGCAACCTACGAAAAGCTGCATTGGTCCGAATCCAGCCATGGCGTTGAAATGCTCTTTCTAGAAGAAGAGCTCAAAGCACAGAAGGCTAAACATGGTCAACAGGATGAAACGATGGCGCATCTATCAAGAAGGATACGGTCCCTCCAAGGTGAATCTGAAACCCTCAGATCACAAATAGCTGAAGCTAAAACAAACTGGAGACTCTTTCAAGTGAATGAGGAAGAACTGAAGCTGGCAATCAAAGAGGTGCCTTGTTTCCAGTTGACCCAAGGAGTCAGTTCATGAGAAGAGGTCCTTTTTTTTCCTCCACCTCTCTGAGGAAACTTGTATGGGAACCTGGAGATTATTTTCCACCTGGCCCGCCACCCACTCCATTTCCAATGCGAAGTGTCTTTGCAGGGAGAGGGTTTTCCTCTCAATCTTCCCCCAAGAGCTGGAATTCAGCCCTCTACACCTGCATTCTGAAAGTACAAGTGAGTTCCCTGAAGGGTTCCTTCCACCTGCCAATGAGCCTGTTACTCAACATCCAGAACCAATCAAGAAACCTCATACTGTTGCTCTCTCTTCAAATGTAATTTGACTTTTCTCTCATTTTTAGTTTTTAAGTAACTGCTTTTACTTCAGTAATTGACTATACTTTGGCTCCAATTGAATCTCAATGAAACTATAATTCTTAAGATAGTATTTTGTAAATAAAGATGGTTTACATAGGAAGTTTATGAGTAAATTATTCCTATTTTGTTTTATTCCAGAGTACAGCATTTAATCTGATGAAGCCACTATTACATAAACAAGAATGGGAGTTCTAGGTACTTGTAATCTAGCTGATGGAAACATATTTGAAACTCCCAACAAAGAAGTGTATTTAGTATGACTGTAGCAAATGTGAAGTGACTTTAGGCTTAATGAAAAATTGTCACTGATTTTCAGACTGGTTGGGCATATCAGCTAGTTTCTCCATATCAGAATAACTAGAGCATGGGAGGACTAAAGGAGAGAACACAACTAAACATGTCACGGAAACAGGAGATCTCAACTACAAAGAAAAATGAAGACCTCTTTTTTATATTCGTTGCTGAAAACATTACATAGCTCTTGAGATATCATATTTCCTACATTAGATTCAAGTGAGCTATGAACTCCCATTTTTACCCCATATACAGGTTGCACAATCACATTGTTTACACATCCACATTTTACAAAATGCCATATTAGTAACTGTTGTATTCTGCTACCTTTTCTATCCTCTACTATCCCCCCTCTCCTGCCCTCCCATCTTCTCTCTCTATCCCATCTGCTGTAATTTAACGTTTGGGAATTGGAAACCACACTTTAAACTCACTCTGCTCCCCTATTTCCCTTCTGTCAAATTACTCATCATCTTCTTCTATTTCTCCTCCTCCTCCTCCTCTTCCTCCTCCTCCTTATACCTTTAATTCATTCATCATACGCTCATGCATTGGTTCATTCATTCCTTTCACCTATGGTGTTGGGGATCCAACTCAAGACCTTTGAAAGTGCACAGCCAGCACTCTAGTGCTCAGCCAAAACCCCAGCACCTGTCTTTTTGATTTTATGACTCTTTATATGAAATTCAGAATTGCATTCTGCTATGGTTCACTGATATGTGGATTGACTCAGTCCTTGTTTTCTGGGAGACTTTAGGAAAATATATATGAATTATTAGGAGATTGAAATGAAAAAACAAAGAGGAAATTCCCCAATTTCTTATTCTTAGATTCCATACTCTGACTCTGCCTACCTACTATAAAAACTTTTAAACTCTTAATCCCCATTTCTATATCATTGCCAACAAGTGAACATTCACTGCCCTACAACAAACCAGAAAACTCACATTGAACAATGTTTCCCCAGTAGAGACCAAGACACAATACTTATTAAAAAAATACCCTAGTTATGATTTAGTAGTTAAAGCTTTATTTGAGTGTTAAATGTGCTCTAATTACGTGTTTGTGTGTGTGTGTGTGTGTGTGTGTGTGTGTGCTCTTGTGTAAAACATGCACTGAGGAGTAAAATAAATGCAGGATTGCAACAGCCTTCTTAAAAGTAAGAAGCAGCTTTATCACATTTGAAGCCCAGTGAAGAATCTGCCTGATACTTGACCTACAATTAATTGAAATGTGAAAAATTCAGGCCTAGAAAAACAAAGCCAACATACATAATAAATCTAATCAGTCTGTCTCACCTGTTTTCAAATCAGTCCTTTAAATAAACCTAAATTGCCAGCATAAAACATCAGTTGCTCTAAACGAGTGGACGGATGTCCCCTGCCATGGGCTGTGTATAATACATGGAGGATCCCGCCCTGATTGGTATCTAGAATGACTTCTGCCTGAACTACTACTGGAGAATAGTTGCTGATATACTGCGGTTCTTATCCCAGTAAACTGGAATGAAGGTAATTTCAGGCTGCAAAGGAATAAATTGATTTTACTAACTGGTTTTTGGAAAACACTGCCATGAAAAATTATCAATATGTTCATAAAGGCATCTACATGTCTCTCCACAGGGGTTTTACTTAATGGGGGAGGGGGTGAGGTCTGGATATAACTTAACTGTCCATTAGTAGGTAGAACAATATAATGGGAATCACAGTGCCCATATCGGTTTGAACTCAATCTAGGTAAAATGGATTCATCTCTGTGTAATAGGCCTGCTTCTGAAAAACACAAAGTCGGGCTCCAAAAGCAGAACGATATTTTCAGAATACCATGTTATGTTTGTAAATAGATAGACAGATAGATATACAGAAATCAAAAATCTGAAAACGGTCTGCAAGTGCACATTTCAATAACTTACAATGTCAGTAGTGGGGGATTAATAGCAGATCAAGAAGACTGTATCTGCATGCGAAATGGTTCAATTTTCAAAGAGTTTTTTAAAGGACAATGGACAAAAAATTCAAAGGGTTACACTAAGTGTTGAGGAGTGACTTGGTAAAAGGAGCACAGAGGTGAGAAAGAATTAAGTAGAGTTCAATAGAACCAGGTATAATATCTGTACACATGACTTCATGAAAGGGGACACTTAAAGAAATCATAAGGCCTAAGGAGAGATCAGGATTAGGGGGGCTTGTAGGAAGAGCTGAAAAAAAACAAAAGCATGCAATGGGCAGAAAATGTGGAATAAAAGGCCTCACAGGTGGTAAACTGATCCATCTCTCCCTGGTAGTTCAACTGTATGAATAACAGAGAGGCCGGCTAAGTGGGAAAGTACTTGGAAACTCTATTCATACAGACAACAGAAAGTGCCACCAGAGTGAAAAAAATAAACCTAGTAAGGCAGCTTAGCCCCATCCCCTTGGTGTTTTATGCCAGCTATCTTTCTTACTGTGCCTCTGTTCATCTACACTGGTACGTGTTAGGTCCAAAGGCAGTGACAAACATTGTTACATGTATTGATGAATCCTGCCAATTCCACAAAGCACAGCCATTTTACTTAGTGTTCTCAATACCTTCTTTTCGACTCTCATCTCGTTTGAAGAAACACTTTCAGAGGAAAGAAGTTCTCCCTAAGCCACATGTGTCCTTAAGTAAACTATGAATTGAGTGCTATTTCAAGGTGTTTGGGCTGATTCCTCCACATGGCCCGTAAAACCTAGAAAAGTGTCATGCACCAGCAGGCAGTACATCTTCACTGAGTCCTGTTCTTTGCACACCAGGGTCATCTTATTGTCCATTTAATGGTCAGAAAAACAGTGTTACAGTGAGTATCCTTCTTAGTAGTAGGACTAAAGTGTTTTGGACTCGCATGTTCAGATACGGAAAAGGCTCAGGGAAGTCCACTTGAAAGCTGGTCATTCGATACAGGTGCTGGAGAGGAAAACAAGCGACTCTCATTTGGCAACTTTTAAACAGTGATACAGCTCTGGCCGTGTAAGTGTAAATAACAACAGGTCTAATCATGCATGGTGGCCTATGAGCTGGGAACTTGCATGCTTACAAAACCAGTGATTACTTGTGCATCTTCTCCTTCGAACCTCATATGTGACTCATCAACAAGTCAAGTGTAACTTGGGAGGAAAACAATATGTTGGGATGTCCTTTTTGTACATCAAGCCATGACCTCTTTGTCTTAACATCAACAATATAATTCATGTTCAGGAGTTACATCCATTTCAGAGTG